>NW_019524807.1:0-5123 GCF_002814215.2 Seriola lalandi dorsalis
ATTCCATGCTACTGGTTGGTCGTCAACATACCCACCCCTTGTTGATGGAGGGGCTACGCTTCATATACGTTAGGCTGTATGTAAGCCTCGGCTGTGGGCTCTTGCTAGTGGGAACATTTGGGCTGCGTACCGATCATGTGTCTTATGCACAACTGTGAATCAGTATTTGGGACAGTCCATTTGAGTGGTTCAGGTGCTCTGCTCCAGCTCCGCCCCCTCACCTGCTCTGTCTCTACTTCCTCTACAGGTTCTCATTTTGTCCAGAAGGTGAACAACAAATGAGTGTTTTCATCCAATCATATTTTCTTTTTAAACACACGTGTGGAGTTTAACAGGAAAACAGTTTCACCCCTGATCAGAATGATCTTAAACAGTTTATATATAAATCAAAGACTTACTGAACCCAAATTCTCTTTCCTCCTCTGCTCAAAATTCAACAGTCCATTTGTGCTCTAATACTGACACTTAGACAAACACAACACATGAAATGAACATGTCAATTATAAAAGATTTATTTATTTACTTTTTGTCTTCTTACTCTGTAAAACGGCCTTGGGTACCTTGAAAGGAGTTATAAAAATCTAATTTATTATAATCATTATTATTATTATTATTATTATCATACTGAAGTTACACTTTTATCAATAGGTCGTAGCCAATAAAACATGCAGATATTAATAATGTCAACATTCCTAACCTCAGGTCGTCGGTAGGTTGAATGGGGAATTGTTTCGTCTCTTGAAACAATGAAGGTCTTTGTCGTTTCCCCTCAGAAATGAATGAAGTGGTAGCACCCAAAGTTTAACCTTTTTACCACGTCCAAAAGATGTTTTGGACCAATCCGTGTTCCACTATATGATCTTTCCGACACCATTTTGACGTCTCGTGTGGTTCTGTGTGATTACGCCTATTCAGAGTTACGTCTCTGTCTTTCAGTCTGCAGACAGACCCAGTCTCACAGACAGGGACAGGCGCTGTATTACACCCAAAGTACGGCATTTTAAAATGAATTTGTATCATTGGTTAAAAAAAACAAAAACAATTCAGACAAAATGTTGAAAATGTCCTTTAACTCTAATCTTTACTGTGATTTATCTTAAAGACTCAGACGTGTGAATCATTAAAGTGTCTCCTCCAACATGGAGACACTGTGTTTCTTCTCTGTCCTTCTGTTCACGGACAGGTCTACAGACTGGTGGAGCGTTCACAGCTGTTCATATGAAATCAGCTGATTGTGGGCGTGTCTGATTCCACCTATGGAAACTGTAGAGGTGGCGTTCAGGCTCGTGTTCGTGCACCAACTTTCAGGTTGATGAAACAGTAACATGAGAACGCTCTGCTTTATAAATCTATTTATTATATCTGTGTTTATGTTTCCTTCAAATATTTCTGTAACTGAATCATCTTCAGCTCAGTTTACAGTAGAAACAGTCTCTTACTGTGAGTCTGAGGGTCCAGATTCATCACTGAAGACTGGAGGTTCTCCTTTGGACTGGTCACTCTTCATAGACAGACAGATGGATCCTGGAGACTCTGCTCTCAGTCTGTGGTTCTGACCTCTGCAAATACAAACATGTTTTTAATCACATCACATCGATCACTGATCAATTCTCTGATGACAGAGTCAATGTTAATGTCAAGCTCATGTTTTCTTGCGTGTTACTCAATACATGATTGAAGTTTGGAAATCAATCAATACACTGTTAATGTCAATATGAAAACTCTCCATTTCATTTGTTTTATTATCTCTCTACACAACGATTTAGTGATGACTTCAACTGCTCAACAACGTATAAATATATTTCACCGGATTATGTGAACTGTGGATCATTTATTTCATCACTCGGAGGATAAAAATGGCGGCACGTTGTTCCGGTTGCCATGGCAGCTCTACACTGAAGTGACACTGAAGTAGCAGCTTTAGAGTTCACAATGTAAAATACAGAACAAAATGAATTAAGTTCAGGAGAGACTGTCCTAGTTCTCAGGGTTTATCACAGCAGGATATTTGATATTTAGTCAAGAATTCTGACTAAATATTTGCTCTGTGCTCCTCTTCCTCCACTCAATCACTCATTTTCTGGACTCCATTGGTTCCTACTGAAATGTAAATCTTTACATATATATATATATATAGTTTCCTTTTTAAAAAGAATCAGTAATTCCCTGAAACAGCTGCTCACTGTAGATTTAATCAAACAAACTAACTGTGTACACTCTGCTCCACCTCGGCCCTTTAATTACCGACATCTTTAAATCTCGTGTTCATCAGCTGAAGGAGAAATATGGAAAGTAAAAAGTCAGAATATTCTTTGTTTGTATATTTTCTCAGGAAACCAGCGACCTCAGCAGTCAGTATGAATACACTGAAGTTATTATCTGCGTCACAACAGCAGCTGTTACAGGAAGTGAGTTTTACTGCAGCAGCTCTGCACTAAACACTGTTAGAGTTTAAAGGTCTCTTACTGTGAGTCTGAGGGTCCAGGTTCATTATTGAAACCTGGAGGTTCGTCTTTAGACCAGTCACTCCTCATAGACGGACAGCTGGGTCCTGGAGACTCTCCTCTGTCCTCCACACAAACACTCATCTTCAGGACTTCAGTCAGTCTGACAGAGAAACCACTAAAACTGACTGAGATAAAACACACACAAGAGTTCAGACAATATGTTGAAGAGACACACCCAGAAATACCAGGAAACACAACACACACACACACACACACACACACACGCAGCTTCTTATTTCGTCTTTTCCTCTCAGTGTCTTCATGTGGACAGAAGTTCACTCTGACTCTTCTTCTCTCCTCAGAGAGAAACTGACTCAGAAACTTTGACAGTAAAATAATAATAATGTTGTTTTAACACTCACCAGCCTCAGTCGACAGTTTCCTGCTGCTGCGCTGCCCTTTTAAAATGGCGTCTGAACAACAGAGACATCAGCTGAATACTTTCACTTTCAGTTCTTCTCCAATCTGCAAGAAATCACATGACTTTGTTTACATCTGTGTGTGTGTGTGTGTTTACCAGTTAGAAGTTGTTTAAAGTTGTTGTAATTGTCTTTATTAATTTACAACTACTGTTCTTTCAAGTAAATCAAATTTAACTTTATGTTGTTATCACAGACTAACTATATAATAAACTGTATAAATAATGTTAATGATCATGACTCTTTGGTGGGTAAATGGTGTTTTCATGTGTTCAGCCTCCACTGCAGCTCTGATGAGGACAACACCACACATCCAGGTCAAACTTTAATTGATAACAACTTGAGCCACAGTTAGTTTGACACTGGTGTTAGGTGATGGATCCGGGCCCTGAACAACAGCTGGTTAATGTCGACCTCTGGCTTGGTCCTGGGAGTCCTGTTGGCAGGTATCACTGAAGGACTGACTCACTTTCAGTTCAATAATGTTCATAGGATTTTACATGGAGCTACTTTATTATTGTAAGAAGTGGGGGAAGTCCATAGTGGTGGAAAGTCACTAAGTACATTTACTCAAGTACTGTTCACTTGAGTATTTCTATGTTACTTTATGATTTTACATTTCAACATCTCAAGGCAGATTTGGCTTTTTCCTTTAACAGTAACAGATTATTTATACAAAATATAAAGCACCTGATAAATTATGACGTATTAATATAATTAAGCTGCTCAAAGTTAGCTCCGCCTTCACCAGCTGCAACATTAATGCATTTTCTTTTAATAATTATACCAATAACATAATTTAGAAACGAGACATCCTGCATAATGAATCAACCGTTACAGAAACTCTTCAGAAATATCTTTGCTACCGCTCAACAACACTGACCCATGACACAACGTCACCAACAAACAGTCTGTAGGAGTCACATCAGCAGAAACAGCAGTGATGGTAAAAACAGTCTGCTGTCATTAAGGATCATTCTGTTGTTGTTCTACATCTCTCTCAGGTTCATCAGCTTCAGGAAAAATATGCAGGAGAAATAAGTCAAACCAGCGACCTCAGTATGAATACACTGAAGTTATTATCTGCGCCACAACAGCAGCTGTAACAGGAAGTGAGTTTTACTGCAGCAGCTCTGCACTAAACACTGTTAGAGTTTAAAGGTCTCTTACTTTGTGTCTGCAACACTGACTGTGAGATAAGACGCACACAAGAGTCAGGACAATCTGTTCAAGAGACACACTGAAAATAACAGGAAAAACAACACACCACACACACACACACACACACACAACACACACACACACACACACACACACACACACACGCAGCTTCTTATTTCGTCTTTTCCTCTCAGTGTCTTCATGTGGACAGAAGTTCACTCTGACTCTTCTTCTCTCCTCAGAGAGAAACTGACTCAGAAACTTTGACAGTAAAATAATAATAATGTTGTTTTAACACTCACCAGCCTCAGTCGACAGTTTCCTGCTGCTGCGCTGCCCTTTTAAAATGGCGTCTGAACAACAGAGACATCAGCTGAATACTTTCACTTTTGACTCCTCCTCCCCCTGCAAGAAATCACATGACTCTTACGTGTGTGCGTGTGTGTGTGTGTGTGTGTGCGTGTGTGTGTGTTGTTTACCAGTTGCATGAATTTCCCTTAGGGGATAAATAAAGTATCTTTTTATCAAGTTGTTTAAATTAGTTTTAATTTCATGATTGTCTGTTAAAATTATGACAGTTCTTTTAACTAAATTTAACAGTTTCTATAGACTTACTAAATAATACACTATAAATGTTTATCATGACAGACAAACATAAACAATAATAATGGATGCATACAGAGAAATGAATGGTCCCTTTGGTGTTTGACACTGATCTCTAAGAAAGGACCAATGAATGAATCTATCGATCTATCTGTTTATCTATCTATCTGTCTATCTGTCTATCTGCTCATGGATACGATATCTCAGTAACACCTCAAGTGTCCACCAGGAATCAAGGTTGAACTGAGTAGACTTTGGTGGTCAAAGGTCAAAGGTCAAGATGACGTTGATGTCATAAAACACTTTGTAATCATTACTCAAGCTTTCACACAAATGGGTAATATCTTGACTCTGGATAAACAGGGACCTGAAACTAGTCCGAGTGGCGGAGGGATACAACCGTGAGGAGGTGATTCTAGTTTTACTCCCAGTG
>NW_019524807.1:6100-6848 GCF_002814215.2 Seriola lalandi dorsalis
CTCCTCCATCTGCTCAAGATTCAACAGTCCAGTTGTGCTCTAATACTGACATCTAGTGGCACTTAGACAAACATACCACATGAAATGAAATATTTCTCAACAAGTAGTAGCCTTTAAAAGTGCAGATATTAATAGTCAATATATAAATATGTGGTTATTATTATTATTATTAATAATAATAAGAAGAAGAAGAAGAAGAAGAAGAAGAATAATGTCAATATTCCTCACCTCAAGTCATAGGTAGGATGAATGGGGAATTGTTTCTGTCTTGAAATGATTAAAGTCTAAAAGGTCTTAAAGATTAAGCGTGTTAACACGGCATTTTAATGTTGTCTTCATACGTGTTAATTTGACGTCATGACGCGGACGTCAAACCAGACGCTTTGGACCGATCTTCCATAACATGTAAGTGAAAGCATGAACTTTCTGTGCACATCACTCACCTCGCGCTCCGTTATTCTCTCCGGATGTTTCCAGGCAACAAATGCGTCGCAACGCTCTGATAGAACTTATTGATCAAAGCTATAAACTGCCCCGGTGGATGGTGAAGATATAATTATTCCCATGGAGCAGTTTCAGCGTTGTAAAGGCGTCTCGTCAGTTAGAGAGCGTGTCTTGGCGCCAAACTCATCCCCCCTCCGTCAGGCTGGATACATGGCGGCCCGTTGGCTGAACCCCCCTTTCATCACAATTGCCTCAAATTTTGTAATCGACCCCGGTAACGCAGGGTCTTCTGCCCCTGTAAATG
>NW_019524808.1:0-44499 GCF_002814215.2 Seriola lalandi dorsalis
GTGTGTGTGTGTGTGTGTGTGTGTGTGTGTGTGTGGGTGTGTGTGTGTGTGTGTGTGTGGAGTTTTTCGGGCAACCAATATTTCTGCAACAACAGTCATGAAACCAGTCCAACTTGTTTCTTAGCCTACTAATAAACCCTTCAAAGCTGCTTGAATAAAAGGGGCCAAATAGATTGAACTGATTATTTCTGTTTTATTAGAAAGCATATGGCACTGGTGTCCAGAATAATCAGATGGCCTCTTGAATCAGGGTTTCCCCCAGAATTCCTGAGTATGATTGTGCTGCCAGTTTCTTAAAAGCCCATTATCAATATATTTTGTCCATCATACGCTAAACTACTGGAAAAATGGTCTGGTCACAGCCCTGAGATTGAAAGCTGCCCCTCTTCATTTAATGGGTTATAAAACATTCTCAGCTCTGACCGAACAATATGGTGTCGAGTGTGTTTGTGTTATGTGTGTATGGACTCATCGGTGATGTATTTCTGTGACGTTTGCATGAACTATTCCCAGAAGTCATGCTACTCTATCCATACATGCCTCTAACCGAAAAACACCCGTCCAAAACAAACAGCCGCTCCATGACTGAGATGCAGCTTCTGCATTTTGAATGAGATTGCATTAGATCAGAAACAGTGACTGATCCCTCGAATTTTTTTCCCCAGGGGGAAAGGGCCATTGAAGAATACGTCTGATGTCATCAGCGCTGCCAAGAAAATTGCAGAGGCAGGATCAAGAATGGACAAGCTGGGCCGCACCATCGCGGACAATGTAAGTCATTAATGAACCACTTTCCCCAAGGGTTTGATGTAGACTACACCTTTGTGCCTGCGACCTCAATATATAATTTGAATTGTAGCAATCTGCCAGCGACACTGTCAGGACCCAGTAAATTATCAACAATTGCAGCAACACAAAGAGTGAATAAAATGAAGTTACTCACTTTCTCATGCACAAACTTTACAACATAGAGTGCATTCAAAAAGTATTCAGACCCCTTCACTTTTTTCACATTTTATGTTCCAGCTTTATGCCAAAATCATTTTAATTAAATTTTTCCCTTGTCAATCTACTCTCAATTACAAATTTAAAACAGAATTTTATAATTTTTTGCAAATTTAATAAAAGGCAAAATTTAAATATCACTTTGACATAAGTAGATGAGATGTTTCTGTACCTTGTTTGGAGTCCACCTGTGGTAAATGATTTGATTGGACATGTTTTGGAAAGGCACACACCTGTCTATATAAAGTCTCACAGCTGACAATGCACATCAGCAAAAATCAAGCCATGAGGTTGAAGGAACTGCCTGCACAGAGCTCAGGATTGAGAGACAGGATTGTGTCAAGGCACATATCTGGGGGAGGATACAAAAATTATTCCACTGCATTCCCAAAAGCACGGCGGACTCCATGATTGTTAAATGGAAGAAGTTTAAAACAACCAGGACTCTACCTAGAACTGGCCGCCCAGCCAAACTGAGCAGGGGAGAAGGGTCTCGGTAAGGTAGGTAACAAAGAACCCGATGATCACTCTTGCTGAGCTCCAGAGGTCCAGTGTGGGGATGGGAGAAACTTCCAGAAGGACAACCATTACTGCTGCACTCCACTAATCTGGGCTTTATGGCAGATTTGCCAAACGGAAGCCTCTTAGTGAAAGACACATGAAAGCTGCTTCGAGTTTGCAAAAAAAGCACCCAAAGGACTCAGACTGTGAGAAACAAGATTCTCTGGTCTGATGAAACTAAGATTGAACTGTTTGGCCTCAATTCTAAAAACCAGACACTGCCCAATACTATCCCAATGGTGAAGCATGGTGGTTGCAGTATCATGCTGTGGGGGTTTTTCTCACCCGCAGGGACAGGAAGACTGGTGAGGGTTGAGGGAAAGCTGAACTAAGCAAAATACAGATATATTCTTAATTAAAACCTGGTCCAGAGCAGTCAGACATTAGACTGGGCCAAAGGTTCACCTCCCAACAGTACACTGTCCATAAGCATACAGCCAAGACAACACAGTAGTGGCTTAGGGACAACTCTATGAATGTCTTTGAGTGGCCCATCCACCCAATGGAACATCTTTGGAAAAACCTGAAAATGACTGTCCACCAACAGTCCACATCCAACCTGACAGAGCTTGAGAGGATCTGCAGAGAAGAATGGCAGAAAACACTAAGTCCAGATGTGCAAACCTTGTGGCATCATACTCAAGAAGACTTGAGGCTGTAATCGTGTAAACGTGTAACCTCGAGTAAAAGGTCTGAATACTTATGTCAATGTGATATTTCAGTTTTCCCTTTTTTTAATTTTTTTTTTAATATAAATTTGCAAACATTTTAAAAATATTTTTGCCCTTGGTCATTATGGGGTATTGTGTGTAGATTGATGATGGAAGAATAAATTTAAACAATTTCAAAGACTGCAACATAACAAAATGTGAAAAGTGAAGGTTTCTGAATACTTCCTTAATGCATTGTAATTCGATCTATTACAAAATTACATGTTTCAGGCAGGGGGACTACATGAAAGATGTTGATAAATGAGAAGCTTCAAAAGAAGTTTTTTCCATTGTAATTATTCTGATGTATTTGTGATTACTGTGTTAGTGGATCGGGGGCACATACTTCACTAATGCAACCCTGCCAGCACAACATTCAGTTATGTATCTATGAGTGGTGCATTTCATCATTGTGGTGCTCATTAATTTACCTCAGAAGTTAAATTTACTATCTCTTAAGTCATGGGTGTTCTGTTGACACCATTGAGTTGGAATATAGTTTTTCATTACCCAAATGCACAATTCATTCTTAGCTCCTATGTTGCAGAAGGAACTGACATTGCTGCGTGCTGTAGTACTCACACTGAGTTTGAAAAAGCAAAGCATTCATACTGATTGTATCTTGACAGCCCCTGCTTTTGTTTTTAAATGTTGTCCTTAGCAGAGCTGCATGTAAGCTGGATTTAAAGACAAACTTTTATGCAAACTTTTATTTCGGAATATTCTGGTGCTCTTGTTACTTTAAGCCATGTCTACAAAAAGATAATAACGGAACAGCATTCAGTACACGAAATTTCTTTTTGCACACTTGCTTTTTATTTTATCATTTTATTTTTTTCCTCATTTTCACATTTATGATCAAATCCAAGTGAAAGGCTCGCACAGCACAGCCCTTCAGATGTTAACAACTGCTATGATTTGTGTTATTCATGAGACACCCCTTACCAGTCTTTACCAATTTCTTTCAGGATCAAACACACTCTCCCTATCTCTCTTGTCCTTCCATCTCCCACTCCCCACTTCCCAATTCCATCATCCCTCCACATCTATCCCTTACCCCAGAGACTATGGTCCTTGACATAGGGAAACACACATTCAATTATCCATGGCCTCATATTTCACTTAAATACTTACACTGTACCACTCCTCAGGGAGACACTGTACATGATTTATCCCCCAACATATTCATGTGCCATCTCATAGGCAGAGACTTATTCCCTCTGTGTCTGTAATATGTATACATTTTGTTGTTGAATCATGGAAGAGTTTAGTTTCTGATGTTTGCAACAAGATATGGTCGTCCCCAGTAAAGACATTGCTTGCTTTTGTAGTTGAGATGTACCATCTGTGGGTTTCTTACAGTTCTGTCCAAGAACACAGTCAGGGAGGCACACACTGACTTCAGATGTTTGCTGTAAGATTTCAATTTAGATTACATTGTCAGTCTCTCTTTTACTCTGGTTTTGTTGACATCTCTACAGATATATTGGCAAAACATTGTAACAGCACAAAGTCTGTTAGCTCAATGACGTGTTCATTCAAATTGAATGTTTCAGCGATGACTACAACACATGGATTTAAATGCTTTGCATCAGTCACTTTTAAATCTGTTAAAACTTATTTTGCACCATGATGAAATAGTCAAGCTCTTCCTACACAAGGCAGTGGTTAATAATTGATTTAAGGATCATGTAGTTTTATGTCATAGCTTTTTTGTCTACCAGTTGTTTGTGTAATGAGAGGAGATGTGTTGGGGCTGCTGGGGCACATAGGAAGTATATTCCATATATACGGGCAAAAAAAAAAGCCCATGCTTATAAAACACTTCTCTGTGAATTTAATCAGATTCAAAGGGGCGTAAGAGGTATATCAATTGCCTTTGTCCAATTTTTTTGCACAACCTGGGGTTTCAATTATGCCAACACATGCTGGAAACATCTGCCTTTAGCTTTCAGCAGAGATCACTTCCTCATAGTCAGACATAATGAGCTGCTGGCCTCCACAAGCCCTGCACGTCTGATATTTTATTTAAGGTGCCCTCAGATCCTTAATATTACAGGCCCACGTCTATCACAAAGTAAAAGTCTTACCTGTACTGACCTAATTGCATCCGAATCATTTGAACAGGGAATAAGCTGTTCTGGAAAGTGACTTTTTTATGCCTCACTGCTGCTTTTGAAGATGCTTATTCACTTTAATGAAAACAGTGTAATCCCCCAAAGAAAACAGATGGGAAACTGTGTAGGTGTGTGAGCATGTGTATGTGTTTGTGTGTATGTATGCCAACATACAAACACGTCTGTTGATTAGCTTGCCTCTCTGCAGGCACATGTGTATAGATGTGTTAGATCTGGTTGACTGTTTCATTCTTCCATCCTCAACTATTTGTAGGTACTTGTTTCTTTATCTTTTTTTCTGCCGATGTGTATGTTTGTGTGTGTGCACTATTAGGGGATTTTGGGGTTTGAAGCACTCAAAGTATGAATAAATGAAGAGCTTTGGCTGTTGGAACACAAGTTTTGCCAAGATCGAGGACCCCTCTAGCCTCTGAACCCATCCAGCTGTCCCTCTTAGCCTTTCTCTCTCAGCAGAGACCAAAACACTAGAAAACCAGGCGACACTCACCCACAACACATCAGCCAGAGCAGCCAGAGCTCCCAGGGATGGACATGGGGTAGAGGGGAGGAGAATGATGGAGAGATAGGAGAGGCAAAAAGAGGGGGCAGTGCATTTGTGTACAGAGAGGAACATCCCTCCTGAGAGATGAATCCATTAAGAGTGCTTCGCCTTTTAATTAGCAGTATAATTGCCAGGTGGCAGTTTTTATTTATTTATTTATTTATTTGCACGGCAGTTTATATTTAGGGCCGTATCTCTAACAAAGCAGGAGATGCCACAGGCCCACTTTCAGCCAAGGCATGGCATGTTGGGATAGTCTACATAATCCAGCAGTAGTTAAGTGAGTCACCACCCAGATGCATACATACTGACAGAGAGTCAGAGAAGCAAAGGCAATGCTGGGACTGCTCATTAACCTAGGCATATTAATCACTTGTGCTCTGTGCCTCTGGTCTGGAGGGCCCATGAGGGTTTATTCCTTATATAAAACACATCGGCAGATGGTCCCAGACTGATAGCACAGCATCTTACCCTACATATTCCTTTGCAAGACTGTGTCAAGTAATGTTTTGATACGTGCATATTGTGTTAAACAGAAATATGCAGGTGGACACGGTCTAGTTTGAAGAATGTGAAAAACAGTTAAATATGTGTAATAGAGCCTTATTAAAGTTTAAAGAAATGAGTGTAGTGCAGAGATGAGCTGCAGGATTTAGGTCAGTGCCATACAAAGGTCTGCACTGCAGTTTATTAAGAATTTATGACCCTCCTCTGCAGGGCACCTTATGAGAATTCCATCTGAGCAGGCTGGTAAACAAATAATGCTATGTAATTGAGATTTATAATGCAAATGTGTTAGCCACTATGTAGCCCATAAATTTCTGCTGCTTTTCTGCTCACCACATAAACACTTGCATGTACACATACAAACACATGCACATAAAATAAGGCTTGCATATTTAGAGAATGGGCATGTATTTGCTGTGTGTGTGTTTGTTGTGCAAGCTTTATTCTCATGATGTATACTGACATACATAGTGTACTTCTCCAATTTGCATTCAATCAGTGGAGATTTATGGTGATCCATGGGCTCTGTTGCTGGTCACAGTCCCAGCTCTGGCCCTAGACGCTTTGCAGCAGACAGGGTTGTAAATTACCTACTGCAGTGGAGAAGCAAAATCACCCAGAGAACCCACAAATTCTCAGCTCAGCAGTTCAAGGGTCAGCCCTCAGCCAACTGCAGTTCAGCCCAACCAAGCCCACCTTTTTGCTGGTTGAGAAAATTTATAAACTCCCAATGGATTGTTTTGAAAGGCATTTACCCTTGATAATTCAATAATTTCATGTTTTTTTTTGTTTTGTTTTTGTGTCTATCCTGAAGTTTGACCATGGAAAAAAAACCCTTTTTGTAACCAAAGAGTTCATAGAGGTGGATAATTCAGTGGAAGGAGCAAATACCATATTGATAGCTGTATAAAGTTTTTAGTTCCTTACCTGTGGACAGGACATTTGACAGGTCGGAGAAGTGGATGGCTTGGAAAGACTAAATAGTCTATAGCTATTTGATATATTTGAAAGTTTTGAGGGTCTATGTCTTTACACCTGCATTTGCAAATCTGAGGTTTTTGAACAGCTGGGTATCAAGTGAGACAAAAATCTGTAAACGGTCAGACCAAGTGAAAATTAATATCTCAGTGTCAAAAAGTTGTATTATCAGTTTTGCTTACAAGTGCTACATTGAAATGCCTGAGTGACAGGTGCAGCATGAACATAAAAAATTGATGAGGGCAATTTAATTGGTCCCTGTGGTTACCTCTAAAGTTGGTCTTTTTGGCTTGCCCCCAGCTTGATTTTCTCCTGTCATACCCAGACTCTGTCTGCTTCAATTTCACATTAACAGTCCTAAGTGCCAGTATGATTGAATTGGCCCCACACAAATATGGAGCATCTTTTTAGCACATGCAGTGAGCAGAGGAGATGTGGCTATCATCATTCTGTTTGAAATGGATCTTGATTGATATTGGTAGCCCCTGGGAGATTTATATTTAGCCATTAACAGTAATATAATCATCAACAGACGGTAGAAATCTAATGTACAGCACATTCACTGTAAAGCCTCATATCTAGGTTGTACACAGAAAACACTTAACATACTCAACTTCAGCACAGGTCCTGTGAAAAGGAAGTGCACTCAAGGTTTTATCCAGCAGTAAAACTGTGTTAAATTTCCACTGCTGGATTTTTTTGAAATTCATTCCCCCCTAATGCTTTTGAAGCCCTCACTTCTATCTTCACTTATACTTTTCAGTCATTTTTACCTTTTCATCCTCCGCCACTGTTTTCACAAGTTTTGGATTCCATTTAATATATTAAACATTTGTATGCTACAGTGTATTCATCTTGAAGTGTCTATGGACTACAGCTTGGAAAAGATAATTTCCTATACCTGTATAGCTCTATCTCTTACTTCAGCTGCTGCCTAAAATAACAGAATGGTCTTTTCAGTATAAATATTATATATATATATATATATATATATATACACACATACACATACACTCACACCTACCTCTGTAACCCCCATGGCAGTTTTGAGGTGTAATGGCAGATAAAAGCGCCCTGTGTCTTGTTGTCCTGAAAGTCCTTTCTCAGGTTAGGCATAGGTAATCATCCACAACCCACACACAGGTACACAGATGTTGTGTGCCTACCAGGGGGAGAAAACAAATATGAGGCACACAAATGTTTTGTGCCTGATATTTGTTTTCTCCCCTGGTAGATGTTTTATATGTTAGAGAGCAGTAAACCTTCATGGCGAAACGTGCCAGCTGGTATAAGTTTTGGATCTGTTTTCTTCGCCTTCAGCTCTGGAAATCCAGCCACACCACCAAACCCTTGTAGCTTGCCTGAGTGAAGGTTTCTGTTTGTTTGTTTGTTTGTTTGTTTGAGCTTGTCTTTTAACTGTGGCAGGAGGACACTTTGGGCTATAGGTACATTATGATATAGGGTGATTTATAGGTTCGAGGCATAGTTATCAGCATACCTTTAGAAATGTAGCATCTATTTTTCTTTTTCAATTTAGTTTCTCAGCTTAATTAAATATAAGCTTTATGGAACAGGTGGAATGAGCTTTACAATCTCTGGCTGTCTGATAGCCAAGCTAAAGACTAGAGTATAAAGGCAAAGTACTTTCGATGAAGACACCATGCAGAAATACTCAAAATCACCTTGCTTAGATCTGAGAACAAAGTAAGTATCAATTTAATCAAAAACATATCAGAAAGCACCCTCTCTGTACACTGCCCTGTGGCACTCTCCAACAGGTTGCTGGCAGCCGCACATTAGAATGCTGCCGTGTCAGTAAATATTGGAAATTGGCATTTCCTCTGGGTGATGCGTCCTGAAAGGTCAGTGCTGGGCGGCAGCAGCACAGTGGCTCTACCTCTGTCTCTGGTCTGTATAATGGAATTCAGTGGAACTGCATGACATTTCCAATGATGGGACCTGACCTTCCTGATCATCATTTATATCATGGGCATTACCCAACACGTAGCACAGTGAGATCCTTTTGTTCAACATCCTGCTCTGTCATTCTTACTTCCTCATTTGCTTTGCTTATTTGTGGATTTTTGCTTTTGCTTGCACCGTGCTCTAAACCTTCACTAGAGCAACAGCTGAAATGCTAAGGAATGCAAAATAAAGGAAGAGCTACCCACACACTAACAGAGTGAGACCCTCATGAATATGGAGTAAACTAAATCATGTACGAGATTGTTACTTGAGAAATTAGGAAAATTAGCAAATTAACATAATGATCTGCTATCTTTTGACACAACTTTGATGTTTCATCTTTGTTTTTCTGGGAAGGCACTTGAAGCCATAAGTGAAGGGACAACAACAACTACACAAGAATCATTGACATTTCTTCCTGTACTCCTGGCTCCTCTTGAAAGATGGTGACTTACCTTTTCTATTAGTTTGCCTTGAAAAGGTATTCAGACTCGTGTGATAAAGTCTCTAGTGCCCCTCTTCCTGCCTTGCCATCTCTCAATAGTAGCTGACCAAGCAAGGTTAACTGTCCCACTCCATAACTGGCCACACAGCATGTAGAAAAAGGCTATATCATCAGGCTTGAGGGACATTTCACCGTAGCACTCAGACTAGACGAAAAAAAATTACAATGATGGACTCTAATGGTTGGAGTCACTATTAGAGAAGAGAATCGCTCAATGGGAACAAGAATGATTGTCCCTTTGTTTTTCACACTAGGAAATCTTGTCCTGTGAAATGGAAATGAATTGTTTAAGTATGATTTTCAGCATAACTGCTGGGTTATGGTGTTTGCACAACCTGCACATACATTAACATTTAAGTTGAGTAAACACCTACATTACATGCCCCATTTATTAATTGTTATTTGCTCTATTAATTATTCATACTTTCAAGTAAAAAGAAGCAGGGATCTAAAAGGTTTCTTGGTGGAATGTGAGTTACTTACATGGTTTCTGAAAGCATTATTACACCACAGTAAAGGTCAGTGAGGTTCTTTAGCCTCTGACACAGTCATCAAATTTTGAATACCCCTAGAGTTAATCACAGACAGGACTTTTGTTTGCATTTCCGAAACAGTCTAAGGTGTTCTTAGCTCTTCTCTGTGCAACTTATGTATTCACATGTCACAGTCAGAGCAGCCTTACAGAGTTTCCTGAGTGCTGAGTGAAGCCAGCAGCTGAGCTGAGTATGAGCACAAGTGATGCTTTCACAGTGCCCTGCTCTCAGCCGTCTGAATACTTCCCCAAGCCCTCATTAGCATGGCTGCTGCATTCAGCCTCATCCCAGGTCTTTGCTATTGCATGTGTGCATCCACACACACACTGTTACTTACTTATACCCCCTCCCGACTACAGCTGAATCCTCCTGTCTGCGTCCCTTTTCCCCAGTTGGATTTCTCCCCCTTATTTACTCCTCCATACTGTTTCCCCTCTGGCTCACTCTTCATCCTCGTCTTTTCTCCAACTACTTATTTCTCTCTGGTTCTTTTCTCTTTTTTCACCCCCCTCCCTCTCCCATTTTCTCCAGTCTCTCAGCCATGTATTAGTCCTCTCCTGTATGATGATCATCCCCTCCAGCTCCCTTTCCCCTAATCACCTCTCACATACCTTTCTTTAATAGAATGCCAACTCTCACATTTCCCTCCTCTCTACTTAGCTCATCCTTCTATTAATCAGGTGTGGATGGTAGTGATAGCTTAGATCATTTTATTAATATTGTCACAGTACATCTATAGAGCTCTCAGTAAAAAAAGCCATGATTGCAATGGGCTTAGTTGTTTCTTTGTTTGTGTCACATTTTAATTTGTGTTCAAGTGTATAAATGGAGTGGATTTGTTTTGTATTTATGGTGAAAAGATGTGTTTCTGATAAATTTCTGTCTCCCACATTCTGATGTTCGCTGCGTATGAATAAGCATAGCTGTGTTGGCTGGGGCGGTGTGTAAATGCGTGCATGGCTGTATGTCTGGGAGTGAGTGCACTATATTCAGCAAAGCGCTCTACACTCCCACCAGGGATACTGACGCGCTCAGCAGGATTAGACACATCATAAATCCTAGTCTGTTTGAAGTGTCCAAAAATTATGATCCCAAATATGTTTCCTCTTCCTCCGTTTGCAAAGAAAAAAAGGAAACAGGGATTTCCTCACCGTCTGTGTTAGTGCACTTTAATGGTGGTAATGGCCATTATTGGAAAAAAAAACCCAAAACAAACTATGACGTCCAAACTCTGTCATTTACCCACTTACAACACAAAATGCCTCTCCATTTCATCTAGACACATGCAAACACTGCATACTTAAGTTCTACACCGCTGACCTCGCCAACTACTTCCTGTAGAGATCCATCAATTAAAATATTGGCTACGATTCCCTCCCTTTCACCTTTTCCCTGCACTCAGAATTAATAGCTGCCAATGGACTCCTCCTTCAGACAGGCAGGCACCTGCAAATACTGGTGTTTCAGCCAGTATTTTCGCTTGGCTTTGCTCACTCCCATGGTCACGCTGGTGCTTTTCACAGGTATAGTTAGTTTAGTGATGTGAAAAGCTGCCAGCCTCTGATTATCTGTAACCGTCTCAGTCTAGCTGTGTAGTGATCATTGCTGACATACCTTTGTCTGTGTCAGGTCACTCTGATAATCTTAAGTTCAGTGTCAGGGCCCTATCAGGGTTTTACACCCCTCACTTGAACAGTAGCTAAGAGTACTGTGGCCTAATTACTATGCTGGCAAGGGACTTGTTTAGCAAACTAGGAAAGGGATTGGAAATGGTGTTCCAAGGTAGAGCCCACGTCTAATTATAATGAGATGAAATAATTCAAAAAGATTGCCAATTCTAAATGAGATGCACTTGTGGGGCTCTTCACATCCTGCCACTTTCAAGTAGGCTTTATAAGAATTTATTGGATTTCTTGAAGTTGATGGATTTTTTATGGCTCCAATGTATTTTGTTTTTGTGTTCCTAGCTGACTTTTGACAATATTGTTATGCTTCGGTGGAACCAAGAATAAGAGGCTTTTTCAACTTGGTCTGAACCTATGGTCTAAAAAATTGTTTTGCCACACTTTTTAAGCTACCTCCTATCCCTTGCATATTTCCTCAGAGAATTAGTTGGACTTAATGAAGCCTGTTGGAGTGCTTTTCCAGCCCTGGGCAGTTTATTTACAACTTCACACCTTAAGTCACTGTTTAAGTTGTTGGGATGGAGTCCTCTCAAACATTTGTGTCACAAGAATGCAGATTACTGACAACTAGGATGATGACTTTCACCTGTTTTAATTTTGAAAATGTTCCTTAACTATGCACAGGGCTGCTGTTCACACTTCAAAGCAAGTATTTTTGTTTCCAAAGAGACTTGATGCAAAATTATTACCACCACCTAAAACTAATTGATTGACAGCAAAATTTGGCTCCTAATAGAATTTGCATTCTGTGTGACTTGATCATGCTTAACCTTGTGAAGATGAGTTATCAATCTAGCAGGTTGTGGGCGTGCATTTGTCATTTTGGCTCTGAGCACGTCCCTAATGTGGGTGTCTACCTTACCTGTCACACTGGTACTAACTCATCTTGATAAAGTGCAAGATCATCGTGTCTGTAGAATCGCATAAATATTCAGATTGAGTAGTAGCAGCAGATGAATAAGTGACAAAAATTGATTCATTGTACCACCTGCAAGCAGCTAGTATTATAATAAACAAGTATTATAACAAACAAAGCTTAGATACTAATTGATGTGCACATTAGTTGACACATGTTGTCTTTCTCTCCCACAGTGCCCCGACTCAGCCTGTAAGCAGGATCTGCTTGCCTACCTGCAGCGTATTGCCTTGTATTGCCACCAGCTCAACATCTGCAGCAAAGTCAAGGCTGAGGTTCAGAACCTGGGAGGAGAGCTGGTTGTCTCGGGGGTAAGTTCAACATCATTTTAACTGCGGACACATTGTCTACAATTTGCTGTCTTCATTATGAAAAGGCCCCACAGTAACTAAACAGCAGTTGAGCTGTTGAAATTAGTATTTTCTTTTATTTTAACTATTCACTAAGCTTGTTTTGATTACTGCAGAGGGCCATAAGAGTTGGTGCCAGTAATGCGGTTACAAATTTAGCAATGTTCCAATAAGAGACGAAAGCAGGGAGACAGTGTAGGTTCAAACATTAAAAAAAAGGGTAAAAATGTAATGAAGCCTCAAGGATACAGACATTGCACTTTTTGTGAGAAACAATGAATGTAAACAGAACTGTTTTTAGCGAAATATCCGCAGGATACCTTTAATTCCTAGCTAGAAAGATTATTAAATCAATAAAATGCATTGGCTACTTCCTAAAGTTTTATTATCTGGTGTTGCCCAAATAAATTAAAAATAGTAGGACTTAATGGCATCAGCTGGTGGTTGTGATGAGTTAATGATTAATTCTCCGCGCTTTTATTTGCAGCTTATATTTTATATATAAAGTGATAACAGAAATAATGGGTTTCTCTGCTGGAAAGGACTAATGTTGCCCAAATATTTCCTAACATTTCTAGTACTCAAGATAACGTTGTAAAAGGCCAGTGTTTGCAAACCCTCTTAAGCATTAATTAACTACTTACTTGCCAGTCAGATTAATTAAAATACAGTGCCTCTGTGTGCAGGAAATAATGAATTCCTCTGTCCTTTCTCTTGGGCTGAGTATGCTTCCTAAAGTTTCAGTCAAGTGTCACCAGTGTCTCTGAGGCTATTAAACTGTGGAGATTAAATTGGTGTGACCTTTTTCCATATTCTCCAATTTCTCACATCTGTTTGTATGCCAGACAAACTTGGAAAGGTCGTTAATTCTTCAGTACAAACACTATGGTTTTGGTTTTCCCCTGGAAAACTTGCAGTACAAAACAGGACAAGGACAAGAGCAGTTTACTTTCACTCAACATGAATTCAAAAAGAATGTAAACAACAGCCTTTGCTTTCACCATTTTACAAGGCTAATTGTTTCTCTGCTCCTTTCTCATGTCCCTTCTGTGTTATCAGTTGGACAGCGCAATGTCCCTCATTCAGGCTGCAAAGAACCTGATGAACACAGTGGTGTCCACCGTCAAGGCCTCCTATGTTGCATCTACTAAGTACCAGAAGAGCAAAGGCATGGAGTCCCTCAATATGCCAGCTATCTCCTGGAGGATGAAAGCTCCTGAGAAGAAACCTCTGGTGAAAAGAGAGAAGCAGGATGACGGCCAAACCAATAGAGTCAAGAGATCCTCTCACAAGAAACATATCAACCCTGTGCAGGCTCTGAGCGAGTTTAAAGCCATGGATAGCATCTAGACTTTTGATTCAACAGAACACAAAAAAATGACCAATGAGTTTATATGTAGGTTGAGCTTGTCATTCTATCAAAAAGAAAAGGTTTTAACATATTTGTTCTATCTTTGCATAGACAGCTTGTTTGTTTGACCCATTATATTCCTACACTGCCTCATTTCTATTCCATGAGTTCAGATGTGTTCTAGTCTGTACCATTAACTGTCTCTTACCTGGAAAATACAGTTAGAGGGAAATCAACTGGACAAAGGCATTTTTTTTATATTTTTCCATTTTTCTTTCATCTTTATGGGAAGAAAGGAAGGGGATTTCATAGATATTATGAGAATTAATTTCAAGAGGCTTTTGATTATTTTGTATTCTAACCAGTTTTATAGTAATACTGTGGGGATTGTGGTGATTTACACTATAATGTTTGATTATGGCAAAATACCTTCTGTACTGCTAATATCAACTATGCAAAATCTCAACTGCCTTATTTTAACTCGAGCAATAATTGTAGTTCATTTGGATGTGCTGGGCTAACTGCTAACATTTAGATATGTTTCGGTTCAGCCTTTAAAAAAAAAAAAAGAAATGTCAATATATTTCCATGTGTGCCTGCTCACTGCTTTTCTAACTGTATACATTGTTATGCCACTATAAACAGTCAAATAAGTTTAAACTGATGTTAAACACTTTTTTTCAGTGCTGTATAATTAATGATTTGTACCCTCTGTAACATTTGGACTGGTAAATGTCATTCCTTAATCATTTAAGCATCTCAAATTATTTTTTTCTTTGTTTTTGTTTTTTTTTTCATGTTCACATGATGCAGCAAACCAAAGGTGACGGAGTGTTCTTCTCAGCCTTTTGTTTTTGCTACACGACTCGTACATGTGCTTGATTCTACACACAAGGCACACAGATAACCCAGTCACACTTTGTAAAGAAGCCTTGATGCCTCTGAGTCTGGGGAACTCAGTGGGCTAAACAATGAGTAGAGACCACGTGTCGGTCTTCTCCAAAGCCGACAAGCTTCATTAACTGTCAATGAGACCAAACACCTCCACAATCTTAAGAATGTGTCCAAACTGAGGGATCAATATGTTTTCTCTTCTCAGCTTAGAGGTAGGCACGGAAAGAATGAGACTCCATTGACTTTAAACTCTCCTTGCTGTTTGTATTCCTTGTCCTTAGGCTTAAACACTAATCAAGATTTTGTTATGTCATGCACAATCTTTATAAAAATCCTACAAACAAGTTGCCAAGTGTTGGAGCTTTAAAATGAAACAGGAGAAAGTTTTTTTCTTTTCACTTCAGGTAACAACTGCAGGGTGGACGCGCTCTGCAGCTTGTTCTCCAGTCATTCGTAGCATTCTGCTGCATAGTGGTGCATTGGTGTACAGCAAGGCTTTGAAATTCTGCTGCTTTGGCCTCAGGGCTGAATCTTTGTTTTGCTCGTTTGACATCTGTGAACTAAAGCAGGATGGGCAAGTATGGTTATTTGACAGGTGGATATTTTTTACTGTAGAACTGAGCATTTCGAGTGTTTTTCAGTATGTTCTTCACAGTTTGTCTTTTGCTGTATTAGAGTTTGGATTTGAATCTGGAGTGATATTAAACTACTTTGCTGTGGATTTTTTGTTATTGAGAGCTGACTTATTAGTGCACACGTTTCTTATATTCATGTGCCTGCTTTATATCTTAATAAACAATTGAAATGAAAGTGCTGTTTTTCATGTCTTCATCTGTACTGCAGAGTAATGCTTCCTCCCCTCATTTGGTTTCACCATGGTTTCCTTACATGCTTTGTTTTGCCATTATACCAGATTTGTTTTGTAGTAATAAGCTTTGGTACTTGGAGAGTGAAAGCTCTAAAGAGTTGTTTTCACTCTAAAATGTAAAATAAGTTTTAACACACACCCCAAATATGCTGCTGTGCATAATTAAGGCATTATATTATGTATACATACCTCCCATATAGTCTGTATTACTGACTTGAGGGCTATATACAATATGCTCTTGTAATTCCTGTAATTGGGTTGCTCTACTGTTGTGGGTTATTTTCCCTTTAAAAAGTAAGTGCAGCTTTTAACATCAAACACATTGTTCAGTCCTCTGGTGGTGTTTTTTAAACATTACCCTGTGAAGAAAATGCAGTGGTAGATCTAAGTGCTCTGAGAAGATAAATATATCTGAAGCAACAAAGGGTTTGGGATGAATTGTCTCTTTTACCCACAAAGTGCTGTAGTAATCGCACATCAGAGTCTGTTGTGAATCATCACTGAGAGGACTTTTCATATTCTTTTCATATTCTAACACAAGTCAGTTTAGGTATCACTATGTTTTGTGAAAATTTTTATTTATTGCATTGATTAGGTAGACCCCATACCCCACCTTATCTACATCCACCTAGATTCCTATTGCTCAAGTTCCCCAGAATAACTGAACAACCCACAGACAACTGATGTGTGACAGGGGAGAACACATCTTGAAAGCTGCATTACTTTAGGATGTAATACATTTTGCTTTGTCAGATTAGATGTAAATACATTGACACTAATAAATAAGGATAAGTATTGCAAAGCCCGAGGTGGACAGTAATTGACTCAAATAGTGTGCTTAAGTGCAATTTGTGATTGCTGGGAAATATATGGAAAAAATACTGATCATAGACTCAAATGAAAATGAAAACTGGAATCATACTGGAGAGGTTTATAGCTTTATAAATAGAGTATATATCACTCCTCTCTAACTTTAGAAGAAGTTGACTTGATCTTTCATTGCACCTTTTTCCACATGGTTTGCAACTGCACAATAATAAAGGTGTTCTGGGAGAATGTTACAAAATCCCTGGGTTAGATTATGTGACATAACATCCCCTGTGAACTAGTGTTATGTTTAAAATTTAATTAGGCATTTTATCTAACTTCAGCTAACAATAAGGACTGGATGTGCAGCTGCAGAAAAATATAAAAGTGAACAGTGAATTGGAAGGATGCAGGAGGTCCCATAAAAAATCATTGCTCCACTCAGCTTTAGCTTCCATTCAGTCTAAAGAACTGAATAGTTGGTAGCCTCCTGTGAATATAGCTACACATTTTGGAAAGATGTGGTTTTATTTATTTATTTTTTTTATTTAAATATTGATATTTGATTTTTGGTATTCACAAAAGCACTAGGCCTAAATATAAAAACATTTTAAACTCAAATGCAAGTTTAGAGAAGTGGAACATTTTATATCCTTTTGTAACTATATGGACTTTTACATTAAGACTACCTCCTCATCAGCAATACATTATTTTAAAAGTATATCAGCATTATATTTTCCCATAATGCTTATGTTTTTATTCCTGTTGTGTTGGGGTGCACTGGGTAGCATTTTGGGCACATTTGTGAGTGATAATTGAGATTTTGAACTGGTCAAAGCAGGAAAATCACAACATTAACAATGGTTTCATCCCATTAAGTGTGCCAGGAAGCCATGTCGGTGAATGAGCATGCACAATACCAGAGCCCTGGAACCAGCTCACCTAAATGGACTGCCGCCGTCACCTGAGCTTCAACAAGTCAAAATGTCTGCCCTGGAGAGGGCCTGTTCATGACAGAGAAGCCACCAAAATTGAGTTAGCTGACTGAAAAGGCTGAGTACACGGTCGAGGCAGAGGCGAGTGCTGCAGGGGAGTTAAATACGCCATGTTTAAACAGAGCTACATCAGTGTCAATGAAGACACCTACGAAGGAGGACCTCGCTCAGGTGCGGTCTGTCAGCCGCCGACTGTCCGTTTCCACCCGCTGCCCTTTCTGCTTCTCTGGGGCGAGCTTTGGGACCACCAAACCAAACCAAGTGTGTTTACATCCAGTCTATGTTCACATAGGTAAACGGTGCTCTGTTATGAGCCAAGACTGGGCAGGAATAACTTTGTGTAATGGCAGGAATGCTGCTGCTGCTGCTCGATGCCCGGATATCAGTAGACCCAGCCATCCTTAAAAGTATACAGGCTGTCCATGCCTCTAATTCCTGCTAAAACATTGCCTTTTCAACTTGTAAATAACATCAACAAGCCGTGCTTTACAAACTGAAGGACCAGTGAAGCCAGCTGCTTAACTGGAGGCCCAGCTGACCTGAGAGAGAAACATTATCTGCACTAATGACTGGAAGGCTGTTATCTGGAGATGAGTTCAACGCCTACACTTGCTGGCCTCAGCCCTCAGCAGTCTCTATGGTAAGTGAAACTTATTCTCCTCCTGTCACTGGTATTATTGTTGTGCTGTGGATTATTTTGCACATGGCACACACGTGCTAGCTTACTGTCTGCTTTTGTGTCAACACTGATGTTGCTATATCTGTTGTTGATGGATGGAAAGACAGCATTGCATTGGTTACACACACACATCTCACATTCTGTGGTCTGTGGGTGCTTGATGTGTGGTTATGTGCATCACTGTGAAAAAGTTTCAGGCACTGAAAGTAAAACGAGGATGCTTTTAAAAAATAGTGTCAGAAGTAGTTTGTATTTATCCCTTAACTTCATACAAAGTGCAGTAAACAGAAAAAAACCCTAAATCAAACCTGTATGTGCCGCGACCAGGCTTCTACTTTAAAACAGCACCAATGCTTCTCGGTACACCTTTGCACAGTTTTTGAAGGTACTTGGCAGGTAGGTTGTTCCAAGCATCTTGGAGAACTTGCCACAGCCCTCCTGTAGATTTAGGCTGTCTCAGTGTCTTCTGTCTCTTCATGTAATCCCCAGACTGACTCCATGATGTTGAGATCAGGGCTCTGTGGGCGCCATACCATCTGTTGCGGGATCCCTTGTTCTTGTTGTCTCTGAAGATATGACTCTGGCTGTGTGTTTGGGCTTATAGTCATGCTGCAGAATGAATTTGGGACCAATCAGATGCCTCTCTGATGGTATTGGGCTGATGAATAATAATCTAAACATCTAAAATGCAGAAAGCTTTTGCATGGCGCTGTACGTATAGTTCTGATTTGGTCTGGTTGTTCCTCCTTGTTCAGCAGCCTCGAAGCTTGTCCATAAATCTTGTTGCTCATGCAGTTGTGTCAAACAATGGGACACTCATGTTGCACAGTTGGGTGCATGTGTTAGCATACAGTGTTTGGCCAGTGGTATCAGAATAAGGGCTGTGTCTCTGAGAAGTCTGAGTCTGTTTGGTCTTTACTAGTAAAGGATTGTGTAAATGCAACTTCAACTAAAAGTTTGAATGCCAGACTTGTAATCCACAACTTTTAGATTGTTGTGCTGCTACTTTAACTTAAATGATCTGAAAAGCACTTTCCCCACCAAGAAGAGGGGGGGGGGAAAACTGCCTGGGCAGAACTATTCAACATGAGCTGCACATTTCAATGCATAGTAGTGAAGTACTGAAGTTCCATAATGGCCCATTTAATATGATAATTAAATTCATTATCATGAATGGAAAAAAAATGTAAATCTTCCACTTCATCTTTGTGTAAAGAGGGCCCTCACTGACTATTATGAGTGGCCATGTTAAGAGTAAATCTGCTCCCTACAATAGATGCACTTCCATTAACCTGCTTAATGTGCAATTTGAAATTGTGAACTTAAATATGAGTAATGGAAACATGTGAATTTGGAAAAAACTCTCAAATGTTGCAAAAAAATGAATACGCTCGCATGAGGTGGTTTTTCAGATTATTCCACAAAACAATATTTCACAAAATTAAAATGGAAACACTTTTTCACATTCAAGTCGTGATGCCTGCCATATCATGCCCCAGGGAGTCAATTCCAACAGAAATGCAGATGCTGAAAATCAATCGTCATGTTTAATTGGAATGTTATCTTGAGAGGAGAAAATTTGCAATTGTGTTTTATCGACTTTTCTAAAGAATTGCTTCTGTTTTGTGCAAAACTGCAGTGGAAACCCAGCTAATGTTTGTATATCCAAGGTGGTTTGAATTAGTCACCCTGTAGAAAAAAGCATTAAAAGTTTGAAAATGTAAAGCCTTCACACATCAGTTAAAGCTAAGATGTATTTCAAGGAGACATGGGTTGACAGTGTCATAGTGTGTAAAAAAAAAAAAAGAAAAAGAAAAGAAAAAAATCGTCCCAATATTGATTCCGATACCTGAACTTCAGCTGATACCAAGTACTACCATTACTACCATTACCACCAGTGATACCATTGCTTTCAAAAAATATTTTTTTTAATGGCTGTATACTTCTAATCCTGTATGGATGTGATGTGATTGCTATTATTGATGTATGGCATGACAGATTAAACCCTTTGTAAAACAAGAACAAATACACGAATGCCACCCTGCACAGGAAGTTGCACTGGTCAGCAACTGGCAACTACACTTTTAGAACGGTGAAGACTTGATTTCTGGGAGAAATTATACAATATACTATACTATAACAAAAAAGTTTACTAATTAAGTAGGTGGTATCGCAAAGAAAACTTACCAAGAAAGGTGATTGATTTGTCACACTTAAACACTCATTACTGTTTGCATACACCTACGGTGTCTACTGTCCATGTTTTATGGATTCCCTCAAGGGCCATACTGAAGAATTGTGAAAATAACTATTGCATTCCCTTGTAATAGTTTTTTTGCCTTCCCTCAAAAAGCTTTGCATTCTTCTGCAAAATGTTTTCCCAAGAGCTGACTGATATTGCTATCATTGTGCAATTCCTTATCAGTGTAAGCCCAAATCCCTGTGGTCCAATTACAACTCAGTTGTGATCTGATATGAGGCTGTATTGTAAATATGACAGTTGAACTGTCAAATTTACAATATAGCCTCGTATCAGATTACATTCTGTGTTTGCAATTTCAGGCATAAATGCTGCCTTCAGTCCTATATTATTATAACTATGTACTACATTCACATGTTTAACACTGTTGTTTATATTTAATAGTAGCTGATAGTGAACCATGGTTAAGCTGAGGTGTAGCCTCATGGACACATGTCTATCCGATAGGACTTGGAACACATATTGGCAAGACCTTGTGCTGTCCATTATTTGAATGGGTTTATAACATGACACAATTTTAGGGCATTCCTCGAAATGGTTTAGTCCTTTTGTGTCTCTCATCACAACTGCTTTACTAAATTCTTGCTCTGTTAGGCAAGCTTTCATGTGGTGTTAGCAAAATGGTCATACAAAACACGATTAGTGTTAAAGTTGTCTCAGGTACGTTAAAAGTGTGTGCATGTATATATGTTTATGTGGCTAGGCTAACAGATTCTAAACCATGTTTAGCATTTCATTGCTGTAATCCCACTTCATGCTTAAGATCCACACTTGTCCTCAGATGAACACATCTCTGTAAATATGGCTGGCCCCTCGGGGGTACTTGAGTCTATCATCGATAAGAGGACGGGTTCCCCTCTGATGTGAAACAGGAGACCTAAATCTACCAGGGCCCTGCAGAGTAAAACAATACAGTGTGGTTGTATGAGGCATTTGAATGCAGATACAATGCAAAGGTGACAGCACGGAACAGCCCCTCATGTCAAAATCCCCCGCTGCTAGTTTCCTCCCATTTGTGTTTTGCTGTGTCACTCAAACTGATGTCGTCACATGACATGTTTGAATGAAGTTTTATCAATCACAGTGGCCAAGTGTGACAGTTTAATCAACAGAGTAAGTTTTCCAAGAGATTTCCATTATTCTAACATTAGAGGGGCTGTGGAGGGAGGGAGTGGATGGAGCGAGCAGGGTCGTCTTATAGCTGTCGAGCTCTGCTGTACATAAACATAGGAATAGAGAAGCTTCTGAAGTATTAGCCCTGAGAATTGGCAATAAACACAGGCTGCTGGACTGTCAATCTGTCAGTGGCGAGGTTGATGTCTCAGATAGATAGACCTGGCTCTGTTGGAGTATAAATGTTAAATATGACCAGTTGAATGGAACAGTGAACCACACAGACACACACATGCAGATACCAGAGTGCAATCATGCAAAACAAGGTAGTCCTTACTTAAATGTCAGTAGCTTTACACAGGATCCAAGAGTCCAGTGAGTCCAGCAGGACACCCAGGGACACTATCATCTACTTTGGAGTTGTAATACTTTTGGGTGTCTACAAACACAAGAGCAGTTCTTTTGTTTGTTGTGCTGAGCTACTTTGTTGTGAAGTCATTTGACTGGAGACTTGAGCTTCAGATGTACACTATCAAACCAAATGAGATAGTGGATCATAGTCTGCTTATTCAGATGAGTTACTTAACAGTCACAGCACAGACAGTGAAATCGGTCCTCTCTGTTTAACAAACAATAGAGGTAACTGAGCAAAGTCGAAACCTTATATGGGATGCATTTAATCCAGTTTGTAGGTCTTCCGTCAGTTTCCCAGGCCAGATTGTTATTAATAATGACACGTTCACATTAATAACCATTTTTTGCCAGGAGCTGTCTGGAGAAAAAGGTTCCCAAAGTCCCCTAAAGCCACAGTTACAGGCTGAGGGCTGGGAGTTTGGGAGAACATTAATTAGCTGAGGGCCAGCAGGAGAAATGCTAAGTATTGTAAGGTACTGAATTGTATATAGGCCTTCCTGTGTCAGGTTTATAGTAGCACAGTAACCCACTTATCATGTTTAATGGAAGTATTGTCCTTTGGGGGATTTCATTTTGCTTTTCTTCGTAGAAGTGTAATTAGTGATGTGGTATGGGGCTTTCAATCTCCTTAGCGTTCATCTCATAAAGTTTAAATTTCTCCCTTGTTGGCTGGTCAGAGATTTTTATTGTGACCGCTGAGTCTTATGGTTAGTCTTTTTATAGGCATGAGTCTGCCCATGGTAAGCCATGTTAGCTAAAGCCAGGAAGGAGTTCAGCATAACATGCAGCACTGTTACTCGGCCTGTCAGGACTGGTTACGGTGACTGAACGCTACATTATGAAATGAGACTTGTGATGGTGCATTTTGATATTTGTGATGATTTAGGTTGAAAATCATGGTTCTACCGCAAATTGCAGGTAGTAAATACTGGTGGAAATGCCTCATCTATCTGTAAAATCCATTACCTTCCCCCTTTATAAAGACGCAACCCCACCAAAAGCCATATGTAGCTGTCTCACTGAACACAATTTCATACCTTCACCTTTTCATAGCATGGCTTCTGAGACCAGTTGCATAAAATCTATATCCTAAAATCACCTCTTTCTAATGTGAGTGCAGGACCAGGGCACTCATCCCTGGGGTTGTAAGTCTGAAAACAGACTAGAGCTGGATGCTATGTAATCCAGTGAAATGGTGCCAGCATTAAAAAGAGCACTATCTTTTCATTTAAAGTCACTTTTATAATCAGCTCCCAAGGAATCACAAAAAAGGCAGTAAAAAGTAATAGAATCAGCAGTGGCACAGACATAGGTAATTATGTTAAAAACTCCTTTCACAACGTAAGCTAGGAAGAGAAAGCTTAATACTGTAAGCCTCGCAGTGAGGGCTGCTGTCATTGTATTGCAAATAAATGGCCGTGGTGAACATGTGTGTGCTGTCTGGGACGATTTGTGTGATGTAATTAGATGTAAAATGCTTTTTAGCTGGCTCTTTAATTGACTTTTGGCTAGAGTGATTTGTGGCTATCAGGTTTTCCCTCATGGCACGGTGTTGTCTTCAGTCAAGGCCAGTGGATTATTTGCAAACACCTAAATCCAGTTTCTTGAGCCGGACTCGTTCGATCAGCTCTTCAGCTCTCTCTTGTGTGGAAGTGATTTCTATAACCTTAAGGAAGAACTGCTTTGAATATACTGTATATTCCTTACTCCAGGTGTTAAGATTCCCGCAATGAAAGTGCTTTACTTGAAATACAACTTGACAGCTATTTAAACAGACCTAGATATTAAACATTCAGTTGAACACCTTTGCATAAGGTAATCCAGTAGTGTCATACAGCATTGCTGACTACCAATCATCTCATATGTATTCCGGGTACCCACTTTAGCCAGCACTGTATTTTAATGGCTGACATCTCAGGGCTGCAATTCAACTGTGATTTATATCTTCTCAAGTCATCAGTTACAATCAGATCCAAGGATCTGACTTTATGCTCACTGGACAAGCATAGCTAATACAGAGGGGAGGAAAAAGAAAAAGAACTGTGTCACAATCCCAATTTTTTAGTGAAAATTTGAATCAAAGGTGCCTCAGTAGAGGTGGAGAAGGTTAGATGGAGAGAGTAAGAGACGGGTGACGGGGCTCCTCATTGGTACGCAAGCATGTGTCTCATCCTTAAACCAATTTCCTTCCTCAATACTCAGGGGAGTGGTCTGATTTGCACCGTTTCCTTCTCCTCCTTCTCCGAGTAAGTGTTTATCCTGCTTTTACAATTAGATCTCGCTCCCAGCTGCAGCATTAATCAAATAGCCAGACATATTCTCTGCATTTGGAGATTGAGGGAATGTGTCCTACATGTCTTCCTCTGTGGTAACAGGCTGTGAAGCAGCAGTTATTTGTTTAGTAAGCGTCTCACACATACTGTACACAGATTTGACGGGGCAAGAGGATTTCAGTGAGCTCCGAGTGTGAGCCAGATTGAAGGTTGTTTATGGTGCTGGGAAACATGCTTGTGACCTATCAATTATATTAATATTGCACTCCTTCATCTTGGTTTTGTATTTTTGCTGTGTGTTTAGACAATACTTAAAAGCATAAAATTGTGTCATGACACCGTTTGAAAGCACACTGTAAAAAATATTCTTTGATAGACTAAATGGTCAGGCCTTTGAATAATATCTGGTCCTCAATGTAGAAATGTGTGTTTGGACCATGAAAAGTAAAAAGTAAGACAGAAGAATACTTTGATCATTAGTTGTTTTTGAGACATAAAGCCTAGCACTACATAATAGAGTAATTTAGCAGAGAAACCATGGACCTAATAGGTCATGGATGCAATATTGTGTGGGTGTGTGTGCATTCCTCTCTCTTCATAGCACAATGTCAATAGAAATCTACTACAATCACTTAATGTACTCTACTGCCCCACTCTACATATGGGCTTTAAATGTTTTAATCGAAGACCTGCTCATTTTTATTGGTGTTCTTTATAGGTAAGGTTAGTGATGATTTTCAAATGCACTCAGTGATTTGTGGCTAATTAGGGCGAGAGTTAGTTAGACCACAAAAATGTGTGTTTGCTCGGGGGCAGCGAGTTGGCTGGTGGTGAAACAAAGGCCACAATGCACAGCGGGACCACAACTCCTTTGTAGACAGGGAGCGAAGGCTGTCTAATATAGTACAGACTGCAGATGAAAAGACCAGCATGTAGTGCAGTTACTATACCAAGGGAGAGAGCAGCATTGTGGGCTCTCTCAGAAAAAGATGATCTACCAATCGGGCAGTTGCCTCTGTCACCATGGTTACCTGTGAAAGTTGCGCCATTCAGCCAGGAACATGCATGATAACCACTTTATTAGTCCAGGAATATTCTTGATAGAGCCAGAATTAGCAGTGATGGATGGGGATAGTGAGATATAAATCACTAATTGGTCTGTTTCTTTTCCTGTGATGCTGTCTGCTGCGTGTGTCAGATGTTAATTATTGTAAGTGAGACCTGCAACAGCAACTCCAGCAGCAAAGCTTATTTTTCAGTTATTAATCCTTCCCCAGTTCTCAGCTTTATCTGCTGTGAAACCTGTCCCTCTACACTGGTGTTGTTTATTCTGTATTTTTCCCCACTACGAGTGCTTTCTCTGCCAGCTATATAAGCAGCTATTTTGCTGTGTTGGCCTAATACAGCCCTCAGGTGAGGAGTTAACACGTTATGTGTATTTCAATATTTAATGAGCTAAATGCCAATTCTTCCAAAAGAGTCTCATAAATGTCTGTGAAATGAGCACAAACTCTGTGATGCAAATTAGTTCTTGTGGACAGGAATTATATGAAGATAATGTTCCTCCACCACAAATTGGATTGTGGCAACAACACAGATTGGACAAGCTATTTCCATCTGTGCGACATGTGGAAATGTTAGCCAGTGGTCAAGTGTAGGCAACCAGAACAACTGTGGTTTCAGTGACTGTTTGATTTGTGCCACTAAAACTTTGATCAAAGAAAATGAACTTTCTTCTGAACCTGCTTTTTATTAAAGGATAAATCTAGCAATATAGTATATTTTTCTTATTGTTAACAAATACTATGAAAAGCCCAAAACCATCACTGTCTTAATGCGACTCTTTATACTTTATGAATTGCCTAGCATATCTCTGGCTCTCTGTTCCAAGCCCATTTGATGCTACTGAAGATGTAAATCTTTAAAAACAAGTCACAAATAATTTCTTTAAACAGCTGGGTGCTGTAGTTTTTAGCAAATGTTACACAAACAGAAGTAAACACTGCATTTGTTGGGGACTATTTTCAGCTGTGGACTAAGTGCATTGGTGAGTATTTATGGCAGCAGGACAGTGTATGTGGAATTGACTCAAACTAAGAGTCCTTTATGGTTAAACATTATAACAGAATAAGAGGGAAGGTTTGGGATTTGGTAAGTGTTAAATAAATAAATGAAGAAATTCAGCCTCGGGCATTATGAAATACTTATGGTACAAGTTGGGAGTTGAAGCTGAAGATGAAGGCAGATTGTGATTCATACCTCCGACCACTACACCCTTGTTTTGCACTTGTCTTCGAGTGTCTACAGTACTGTTCCTTTAATGCTTGAAAAAGGTTCTCACTTGTTGTGCATGGAGCACACATCATCATTCAACGATATTTTGGAGGTTCAGGCTGGTGCATTAAGAATGAATTAATTCCATGAAGGGCAGGTTTAACCTTCAGAAAAACAATGCCAATGCCTAAGCTCCCTTTACTTGGTATCTCTTTGGAGGTCATTTAGACTAATGCATCGCAAAGACCAATGCCATTCTTATTCTGCTGTCAGGTCCCATATTACTGCTGTCAAGTAAGCTGTAATGTTTGTAGGCCTGCAGTAGCACCAGTGAGCGTGGGGGTGAGCCTGAGTGGACACAGACACGGGCGTAAATGCCACTGAACTGCACTGAGCTTGAAATACATGAGCAAATCAACCTTCCATTGTAATGAGCCGCTGTGTAGGCTGACTTAATTAAAAGTGATGTTAAATAATTTCTCTGTGGTGATCGTGCTATGAACTCGCCTCAGCCTCACAGCACGACCTGGTGCTTTTCGCCACGCCTGATTTCAGTCATCATGCACACATGAGAAGCTCTATTTATCAGACAGGAAGTGTTTATCTCACCTAAGAAAACCACCCTCAGCATTCAATTTGGATTTGTGACCCCACCCCCCACCCCCCCTGTTAACACTAACCCCTTGCAGGATGAGTGAATCAGGGTGATTGCACGTCTGTATATCTGATGAAGCGGGACACAGGACACCACAAAAATGAGGCTCTGCTTTGGAGCAGTGCTTCAGGAGTCTCTGCGTTCTTGCCTTGATTGCTCTGTGTTCCTAGAAGGCTCTGTAATATGGACGACAGTTCAATATAAAAGTAGAGGGAGGGAGTACTATTAAATTTGTTGAGGGTTGAGTGAACTTGTCATGGCAACACACACACACACACACACACACACACACACACACACACACACACACACACACACACACCCCAGCAGTCCTATCCTGTTTTTCCTGAAGATTGATTCCGTCGCACAGAAATAGGCTTAGGATGAAGTCATATATTACAACATGATTCAGCCTCATTAGAACCACTTCACACGGGTTTGTAGAGGATGATACTGCAGACATATCTTCAATTTAAAAGCAACAATTTTTTAAAAGCATAATAGGGCAGACATCATGATATCTGTCTGTCATGCAGGAGACCCTGTAAATGTGTGCAGAGCTCTCCTGGTAGTAATGTAGTCCTGTTGGATACATGGATTGTTTTTATTTTGGCCATCAACTGAAAAAAAAAAAAACATTTGAAATTTAGAAAAGTTGTAATTACCATGTCAAATAAAAAAACAGAAATATGAGTTGTCTGAAGAGAATCGTTAAAAATTAACTAGTATCCCTTAATGCGTACATGCTTAATTTAAAATGTAATTATTGTTGGAAGTGTGTAATTTAATATTCTTTATCTTGTCATATCCTCAGTCAGCCTGTTCTCAAACAGCCCCCAGCCCCCATCAGCCAGCAGAACAGCAAAGTGCTGACAATGCAGCCGCCGTCACACTGCTTTTATAATGGCATACATCAAGCCTTAAACGCTTCGGAGAAACACTCCAACATCTGCGTGCGGGTAATTTTTGTTGCCCTATAGATTCTGCCCAGACAGACAGAGTGCAAAGTAATAGGTGTGCAGCAAAGAGAAAGAGCACTCACTGTTTCCAGTGGCACCAGTGATTTTTGGATTTTGGTAATCAGTGAATCGGTGGCAGAGGCCTGATGCTTCTGCTCTTGCCTCAGGCGGTGCAACTCAGTTGAAGTGCTCCAGTATGTAGAATCCTTTACAAAGGGCCTCAATGTAAATACTTAATAGCGTGTTGAGTGGCCCTATGAATATGTGATAAGGATACAGTCACCAATTCAAATTAAACATTACATGAAGCAGCCATTTGCACTTTATTTAAGACATAAAGTTGCGCCCTTATGACAGGATTTGAATAACAGCAAACGGTTGGTTTCATCTTTGAATGCATTTATTGTTATGCCATCTGGTTTTATCTATTTTAAATTACCTTTTTAGTGAGGTGTGATAGCGTTGTTTGTAGAATGTAATGTTGTGTAGCAGTCAGCCATGGCCAGCCAGTGGCCACCTGAAGTGCACTGGTGTTCAGTGTGACAGCTGCACTGGCAGCCGTCACTGCACATCATAACTGATGTTGTGCCGAACTCAGTGCCCATGACTGCAAAAATTATTGGTTAATTGACCTGCAGTAACTCCGGTCAGCGGCCCATCTTTGCCTCCCTGCATGGTCAGACAAATCCAAATATGCCCTGAAAAGCTGCCATGTTTATAAATAGACACAGGCATTGTCTGGATCTTTTTTTCTTTTTGGTCACACTTGTTCTGTTCCAGGCAAAAAGCCTTAAAAATAGGGAACAGTAATGCAGTACATCCCAAAAGCTTGTTAGTTTGTCCCTCAATAAGTGCCGGCCACCAAAGTGAAATGGGTGAGTTCCTTTGAGTTCTGTTGGTTGACATGACAACCGTTCCCTGAAATAATAACAGAACGTCTGTTCAGTCAATAGCTGGACCTGAGCTCCTTGTTAAAATGTCTCACTATGCATCTCTGCAACCAACCCTGTACATCTGAGGAATCTGCTAATTCAAATTTCCCACTAGACCTTTCACTCAGAATTGAATTTGTGCTTGTGTTTTTGTACCAACACAAACGTGAAGTGTTTGCTCAGAGGACAGGAGGTTAAGTTTGTGTCCTGCCACAACACACAATGCACTTACCCATCCGGCTATTTTAGAAAACAAGGTTGATTGTGGGTATGTGCATCATTTCCATAGACACTTTAATTTTAGTTTCTTGCAACTGCAGAGGATACACACAAGCAAGCACCAATTAATGAGGGAATTAAATCATGAGCAGACTAGACTTAAAACACACTACTAGCCAATTAGCTTCTCCGCCAGGGTGTGATCCCAGGCTTTGCACCACACTGCCTCTGGCAGTTCTTGCTTGTCCTGCTCAGAGAGTTTTGTGAAGTCCAGCGCATCGCCCCATGTGACCTGGAACTGGCTGAGTCTCACTCTTTTTTGTAGACTTACAGTTACAGACTGACAGTGACGTATTTGTTGCTGCTGGCAGAATTAGATGGATAAATGCAAAGAAATCCGTAACACCCCACCCTCAGAGTCTGTGTGTGTCTCACTTATTGATTGGGTCATGCACCAGTAGATATCCATTTGCCTCTACTAAAGTACATGGTGCTTTTTTTCTTTCTTTTTTTGAGGATGACCCTGAGGATTTACAGACATGAACTAAAGTGCTTCAAATTTCAGAGATTACATATTACATGACATGGAGGAAAGATGCACCAAAACTTAAATATCGCCTCGTCCAAATTCAATAATTGAAACTTTTTAATATACAGTATTTACCGGGTTTATTAGATAGTCCTGAGCTCTCACACAGAAACTATTGTAGGCAGGGAATCATGTGACAACGTACGATGTCAAGTTGCTTTTATTGCAGCTCTGCTGCCAAAGCCCAGTAGTGTTTAAACTGGATCATAGCACAGCAGGGAATGATGGATGTTTGGAGCTGCTTTTCCACTGTGTGGTTATTACATAGCTCTAGTGTGAAAAATCCTTAGGGACATAAATTCTCACATACCATTAAGTGAAATGTAATGTTGGAGAGGATGATCATCCGAAAGTGAAAGGGGGGAAAAATACAGAGGATGTAGCTTATGAAATTAAAGTCTGGCTTCATATACGTGACATGTATTATGAGACTAACACTCATCCTAAAGTGCCAAATAAAAAGGAAGAGGGAAGAGGTAAGGGAGAACCTTGTCATAGAAGTGCTGAATGACTCATCTTTTAATGTTACCTGCTTCTGTGTAGAATTGACTTGTCCTCTTTTCTAAATGAATTACACACTGAACCTTACAAAATCACAAAAACAGAAAGTGCATCTTTCAACCATTTGTGTTGCTGTTGCATCACATGGTTCTTTAATCTCTGCTAAATATACCAACGCTGTGAACAGATCGCTGCATTCTCACAGCTCAAAGCACAAACCCCTGCATCTTATCTGGAGGGTGTACTCACTTTTTCACAGATTTAAGGACTCTGGACCCCTCATCTGCATTTATATAAGCAACCATAAAAGCTGGTTTCTGGTCTTTTTGCTTCCTTCTTCTTTGGACAGTCTTGAACAGGAATAGAATTGAGATGCTGGCATCGGCTACTTACTCGACGGAGGCAGCAGCTGCATAAACAATGCTTTATTTCACATCCTCTTAATGTTTATTCACTGGCTCCCATTCGTACACTGATAGTGCTGAGTCACACCCTCATGTGCACACTCTAATTATTCTGTACCATAGCAACCGTAACTTAGCAATTGCTAAACCTCTTCCATTGAGGGGTTTAGAAAAATGTCATTATTTTCCTCTATTTATCCTATCAAACTCTGGAAAGTATGAAGATAAACCAGCAGTGGCTACATTATTATGAATTTCTATCTCCCCATCTCTTCCTGAACCCTAACTCACAAAATCCCTTTTGTGATATGCTGATTTAAGGTTGTTAGAGATGAAGTGAAGTCATTATGATTGACTTGACTGACTTGTAAATGACTTGTAACTTCATGTAAAATACAGAGAGTACATTGTTTCATTAAGGTTTAGGCTATTAAAATGTAGAAGTGACTTATATCTGATGTCTTTTCTGCACAGCCATGCAGCACTGTCTGGAGGAGAGCCACTATGAATTCTGGGCTCTCTGACAACTAGTGACACTCTCTCTCAGCAGATGTGTCTTATACCACTTTGACACACAAAACTGTGAATTGCACAGGGTATTAGACACTCATCTAGTGTGACCATTCATGGCAAAATTATGGTAATAGATGAATACCAAAGAATTTCCATTCATACAAGATCCTGGTCTGTAACTTTTCATACATTTCATTGCCACACCACACAGTTATTATACATAGTGTTGTGTAAGGTTCTTAAAAGGGCTGTCATATATTTGAATGTCAGTAAAGTATAAAAAAGTGGTTTCTACAGTCATAGTTCTTACAGTTCAGTATGGTGGACAATGGGGACAGTCTGGTGTATTTTGATAACATTTCTTTCTTCAGTCTGATTTTCGACCCTTTGTGCACAGACTTGCATTTTGTATTCAAGTAGCTTTACAGCTGAGCAGAATGAAGTCTGAGGCAGACGGAAGTTGCCAGAAGTTGGTAAATTCAATTGGCTGGACATGATTATGAAAGTTCAGTACAAGGCATCTGTCTATATAAGGTCTCACAGGTGACAATGCATATCAGCAGAAACCAAGCCATGAGGTTCAAGGAACGGTCTGCAGAGCTCAGAGACAGGATTGTGTCGAGGCACAGATCTGGCGAAGAGTACAAAAACATCTCTGTTGCACTAAAGGTTCCCAAGCGCACAGTGACCACAATCATTCTCAGTGGAAGAAGTTAGGCAGGTGTGTGCCTTTCCAAATCAATTGAATTTACCACAAGTGGACTCAAACCAAGGTGTAGAAACATCTCAAAGATGATCAAGGGAAATGGGAGGCACCTGAGCTAAATTTCATGTATCATAGCAAAGGGTGGGAATACTTGCGTCAATGTGACATTTCAGTTTTTCCTTTTTAATAAATGTCATTATGGGATATTCAGAGTGGATTGGGTAATTTCAGCATAAGGCTGCAACATAACGAAATGTGAAAAAAAATCAAAGGGTTCTGAACACTTTCTGAATGCACTGTATGTGGCTTTATTTGGTTCCCATTTTATTGCAGCTTTTTACTAAAGCAGAATAAGCACAAGACAAACACCTGCTCAGTACTGATGTATTGGGCTCACACAGATAACAGCAGCCCAGCTGCCATAGCTGAGGTTATTGATGGGCTGTCGCTTCCACTGCACAAGCCAATCATTGCTAACCTGGACACAGCTCATTTACAAAGCCCCTTTGTTTTCTTTTTTGAAGCTGATCTCATGATGCCAACTTTTTAAAAGACTCGGCAGGGGAAAGTTCCTCCTTCTCTAATTTCTAATACTAAAATAGTACTGTAGCCCATGGTCATCCTTTCATAAGAAATTCAAGGAATGGCCTGCAATTTGTGTAAAATGGTAGTTAGGTGTTTGCAGACCTTCTGAAGATCAGATAACCTTCGCTGACCATAGACTGTATATAAAAATGGACGGAGGCTTCGTGATGTCACCCACAGGTTTCTGAAGAGTGGTTGTGAAGCTCAGTTTGCTGCCGCGCCGTCGCCATCATGTCAGTGGCTGACTCCACCTAACTCTCAGCTAATCCAAAAATGGGCAAAAAGGTGGGGAGTATGTGGAGCCGAGGCTTCTGTGAACGCTTTGGTTTGTGGCGAGCATACACTCGCCCACCTATCACTCAAAGCGGCCTGCCGTCTATTATTCAAATCTTTAAGCTGAAATAAAATTTTAACAGGTGAAATTTTGCAGTTGTCAACAAGAGGTTATTTAGAACAAATCTTAGAGGAAAGGTCAAATTTGTAGCGTTTTTTATTTTTGGTTCATTTAGCGTCCCACAGCCCAGTACAGTGTCATTGATATTGTTGTGTACTTTTATTGATGATTTTTTTTTTGCAAGAAGCAGCTGTGAGTTTAATAGTTTTAGTATCATTCAGAAGAACTGCTATGTAGATGAATGGTGTGCAGAGTGCAGCATGGATGTATTCTGTACAAATACAAGCCAAACAAGGCAGAGATAAATCAAAAGGAATTCAGTGTAACCCATTTTCATTCCTTTTATTGGACTGACTTTTGGTGAACTGTCAAACCACAACATTAGAGATTTCTCTGATTAAGTAGAAGTTACAAGGTTACTGAACTGCTATCGTTGCTAAAAAGGATGGAGATTGATTCACTTTACCTTGTTTGCCTTTTGGGTTCATAAAACAAAAATTAAACAACACATTAAGAAACTGCTGAAATTGAGTGAACATCATTCTAGCCTGTGTTCCGTGTTCAGTTTCAACACGTTCATACACTGAAGTCATGTAGGCCTGTACAATTATGGATAAAATGAGAATGACAATTTTCTTGCATAGAATTTATATCATGATTCTCTCATGAATTTTTTTTTTTTCAATATAAATATGTATTGCAATCATTTATGTCATGCAGAAGGAAATGCAACAGAAACCATGGAGGTGCCTGATATAGAACTGTTACATCAACAACAGAAAGGCAATGCTCCTGTTTTTAGCTTAAATGCAGCAGCTTCATGCATGTGACACAGAACATAAAAACACTCAACTTCAGTCTCTTGCTGTCTTTCACACAACCTCTCTAATGTCCTTGTGCCTATGGGAGCTTTACAGGTTTGGTGATGGTGATGCACTGTTTAAGGTTCCCGTCATTTAGAGGCAGGGATTTTCTGCTGACGTGTTCTTGACCTTTACAGCTTTGTCAAAATTGCAGTTTGTGGTGACGTTTAAGGTGATTATATAAATGTATTTTGTTACCCTGCAGCTGCTGCTACTATAAACATGGCTTGCAATGTTTGCTTTTGACTTTCATCATCTTGTCTGAATCCAAAAAACTTCAGGAGACCTCAGAATGTGAACCTTGGGATTTCTCTTCCTCATCACCATCCGTTTGTTGAGTAGCTGATGTATCTTATGAAGATGCAGTAGAATCGTTGTCATTTAGACATGAGATTGTATTGAGGTATGAATTAATCATGTTTTTTTTTTTGTTTTTTTTTACATTTAGAGAGAGAAGTGTTTTGCGGTTGTTTTTGTGCAGGCGGTTTAATTCAGGCTACCCTCTGACTGGTAACACAAGAGACACAGATTCTCAGACAAACCTAGTGCATTCATTTGGTGCACACCAAATAATGGCTTTGTTGACACCTGCTCAAACAGCCAATTTAAAGGAATAAACTCTTCCAAATTCAACTAAAGAGCCACAAAGTGCTTGATGTGAAAATGCCCCCATGCCTCATGGCTTGGAGCATCACCTTGCTCATCTCAAGAGCTTCTTCTGGTTCAAGATCCCCTGAAAATTTTCCCTCTTTTCCTTCACTGACTGTCTTATCTGGTTTGTTGCTGCCCAGTCTCGAAGCTCGACTGTGCCAGATATGTTCTATACACACACAGGCGCACACACACACACACACACACTTCCTCTCCTGCCCTCGCCTAAGGGTATGGTTTGATTCATGCCCTTTGTCAGAGTTTGAGTGGGTCTCAAAGAAATAATGGTGTGACTTCCCTGGGAGTGTGGCGCCTTCCTTAATTGGTGTCTTTTCTCGCATGTACATCACATTCGCCCTTGTTCACTAGAAATCACACATCAAATGATCTAAAAACTCATCTCCTGCAGTGTTGGCTTGAAGTTCATACCACTGAGGTCCTGATAGGAGCTGGGCATCAAAAATTTGAGGAAAGAGAAGGAGGGGAAAACGACTAATTGAAGACAGTTTTATATCCACAGTATACATGTAATGTACACAGCGTGTATTTAAATCATTCCTTTGAGATTATCTCTAAACTATGTGGCATTAAACACACTTACTGTAGCCTATAACCTATAGCCTATATAGCCTAATATCACAAATTTCCCTCAAGGGGCTTTACAATCTGTACAGCGTACAACACCCTCTGTCCTTACACCCTTGAATCAGATGAGGGAAAAACTCCAAAAATACCCCTTTTTAAAAAAATATATATATTGGGAAAAAAACTCAGCAAGAGGAGGGCAGACATGGACAGACATTGAACAGATTTGCAGGATGACAAAATTATATGCAATTGTAATACTGGGGTCCAGGCAATTGGACTCAAATGCACTCTTCAAAAGACAGGCAGTAGAATCAAGACAATGTTTACTTCACAGACCTTCAGAGTTCGCTACAAAAAAAATGAGTCCAAAAAGAACAGGCAGAGGTATCAAAAATGCTAGGCTGGAGCAGGGTCAAAAATACAAGACAGGTCGTTACCACAGGGAATACATGAGGAGAAAACGTCTGGAACGCTACAAACACAGTAGAGACAACCGGCACAAAGGGATGGGAACACAGAGAATAAATACACAAGTTGAATCACACCAGGGCGGCGCAGGTAATCACAATCTGAAACTAGAGGTGAGTCTTTTCAAAACAAAATAGAAAATAACTGGGGCTAGAAACAAACTAAGGCTGCCCCCTAATAGCTGATCAAATGCTAGTCGATGAGGAGAGTCTTAGTCGACTCAAGTTTTGTTTTGTCGATTGATTTCCTGTTGAGTTCCCTGCAGCCAGTCAGTCAGTCACCAACAAACATAATTTACACAGCTGATCTCTGTGGTTATTAGATAGTAATGTAACCGAGGATTTTGGATCTGCATTACTGGGCATATTTAGTAATAAAATATTAAGTGGAACATAGATACAGTGAATAGCAGCAACAAATTCTTTATCTTTACTAACATGTGTGACAAGGAAGACTCTGATGACAAATCCTGCCTTAGGCAACTCTTATGGAACAGGCTTCCTCAAACATAGAAACAACCTGTAAATACAAGGCAGTTTTACAGGAATTATATACCGGGATGTCAGGCAGGAAATGTGTGGGAACATTTCAAGAGGCCAAAAGATGACCCCAATTAAAGTGACATACAAAGGTGGCAGGCAAACATTCACCCCTTTGTCGACCTGAAATTACACTTGTCATTTGAAACATTTAAAGTAGCCCAACATTAGCCACTTAGCACGGCCAGTTTTCCTTGGTGGTTGTTCCAACACATTCAGAATCATTACTGACTACCAGTTGGAAAATCTTTGGTTGGGGGCAGACTTAAAACAAACGAGCATGAGCTTAAACAGCGTGAAAACAGTAGTTTCATGTCATCATCGTACAGCTTTTTATAGAAGAAGGAATTACAAGTTTAGAATTGAGCGTTGGCATGTTAAGCGTGGTTCAGAGCTTCTATGTGAACACAGATTGTGTAACAAAACAGTGGATCACTTATTATTATTCCAATGTGACTTGACACATGCCCTTTAATCTTGAAGAAACAAGATTTTCCCCTACCACTTAAGGCGAATGTTGCATGGTACAACGGACTGAGTTTGTGTGGTTCAGAAATGGCACGGCACCTGAAAGACTGGACTCCACATTTTTATAACAATTTTCTGTGTTTCTAAATGTTCTAATTTCATTCAATCAACATGGAGATGGAGTTGGATTCTGTGTATTTTTTTTATAATTGTTGTATTCATGATCAGTCATGAATGAATGATCTCTCTGTCAGCTGTTGTTTTGTTTTTTACCATCCCACACATCAGACGTGGCCAATTAGAGTTAGTCATCCTTAAAGTTTCACACTGAACTATGAAATCTAAACACACAAGAGGTCTGTAAGAAGACACGTCATTTGATAAAATAAGTGAATAGATAATTATAATGAAGTAAATGTGATGTCTTCTCCAGCTGCTGCATCTCTTGAATGATGGGGCGCATATGTTTCATACACGATGGTTGAATTTAAGCTGTGAGTTTTTCCCTGTCACCAGAAAAAATGAATGGTCATGTTTTTATCCGCTCAGGTGTGAAATTGCTGCTGTATTTGGCAGATCGGTGTGGGTTAATGTACTCTCTGAGGTCCTACCTCCGATCCCTTCGCACCTCCCTGGCTAGTATCAGCAGTCCATATCACACATGGTGTAGTGGTTTAACGGCGGCCACTCTGGTGATAGGGTGCTTGTATGCAGGAACGTGTTCAAACGCAGAAACATGGCCACAAACTGCTCTGATGGATCTGCCCAAATGGCTGTAACTCCTCAGTGGTCATGCTGGCTCATTTGCTGGTTCTCCCAAATGAGGACAAGACTGGAGTTTTTCTGTCTACAGTCAGAATGATATAAGTGGCTGTTTAATGGCTGGTTGTTTTAGGGGAAGGGGGGGGGCAGGGAGCCATTAAAATAGTCCTGCACCTGCCTGTTCTGTACTGCTCACATCTCACTCTGCTGTGCACTCAAATACCCAGGTTGGAGTCATTTGGTAGCTGGTCTCATCTGTGCATTGATTGTTCTGTTGTGGATCCTCTTTCATCTATAAATAATGTAGTCATCTGCAGAGTGTACTCCCTCTGAAACCCCCCTGTTATCAGTACTGGGGAGGTAATCAGCCCTATAAGGCATGTCACTCCTGTCTATGATAATTGTTTTATGGATGCCACTCTCCCCTTCTGTCTTCTCTTTGTGTTTGACTCAGTTTTTCTCTGCAGTAGATGATTGCATGTTTTAAGGTAGAGCTACTGTTAAGGGCTTATTCTCCCAGTTCTGCTGCATCTGAAATGCCTTCCTACCTACTCCATGACGGTCACTCATAAGATCACTAACACTGCCTCAGAAGCACAAAGGCCACAGCTCATAGCCAACTCCACTAAAGGGGTAAATAAAAACAAGTGTTGACTCTGATGCTTTGTATTTGCCTGCAAATATTGCCCAAATAACACTTTCTCTCTCTCTTTCTCTCTCCCTCTCTCTCCCTCATTATCAATGCTTGGTTGCGTGTCTTACCCAGTGTACTGTAAATGCTTTCCATAGCAATCTGGGAGGGCTGAGAGTGTTGAGATTTCCATTCTGCTGCACATTTCTCTCTGCTGGTCTCCAGAGAGAGTCGGGGGATTGCCGGGGCTCCCCTGAGGTTGGACACCAAGCCCCCCAGGCAGTGTGAACAGATTAAGTCCAAGATGGAAAGTCAGATTTCTTCACTTATTTTTTTTCAAGTAGATGAAATCCATTCTGTTGTTTATGTGCCATGGGGCAGGATGGGTGTTTGATTTGTCATCTTATGGCACATTGTAAATAACTGTAAATAGAAATGTTGTTATTCATGATATGTGTTCAAATGCTATGTGTTGTGAGATTTTTGTTGAGCAATGAGATGTTATATAATGGTGAGGTGCAGTTGTTTTTTTTTTTTTTTTTTTCTCCGTACACTGGCACCACTTCACTTTAAAATATGCAAATGATGCAGGAGTTGCAGAGCTGACATGGTTGCTCAGAGATGTTCCTGCTCTTTTGTCATGTAACCTGTGGTGGGCCTCTCCAAAGCGCCTGCCAAATATGAAATACCATAGTTCGTTTGATTCCTTTTGGAGGGCCAACGCTTGAATTCCAGTTTAATCTGGCTCTTGGACTGTTCACAAGCCAAAGAACTGTGTGAAGCAGGATTCATCTTTTAATCTTTCCCTTCATTGCCGCACCACTTGACACGGGCAATTTCCCATTATGTGGTTTTGTTGTGAGGATTAGGGGCAGGGTCCTTTCTAATGAAATGTGATATCTTAAGTAAGAAAGTAAAAAGAGAAATTATGAATGAAGCGATAGAAAGAATAGCTTGGAGTCTCGTGTTTGTATCAGCAAAGTATGGATTGACTCAGTTGGTCTTTATCTCACTCCCATCATACATGTTATTGCCAGGAAAAAAAAGAGAATATTTTCCCATAAAAACTGAATGGAGCTGAATTCCCAGTGTCACAACTGTATGTCCAGACTAGATATCTGTAATCTCCTGACATTTCTCCTGCCAGGACCCCACTTTCTTTGCTCTGGAGCGTATCTCTGGGAGAATAGCGCTGCACACTACCGACTGATGAATTATTCTGTCATGGTTTTGAAGACACGCTTGGCTAAATGGCTGCCAATAAACAAGATTCAATGGAACCAAATCACCCTCCCAGTCATCCTGCTGCAGTCACAGTTCTAGAGGACAGGTACGAATGAGCGTAGCATTTTCTTTCCCTCAGAGCTGAATAGGAAAACTAGCGAGAAGAAGCAACTGTGAATGCTGCCTTTATAATAACCAAATCCGTGGATGAAATGTGGCGCTGTTAAAACATGTCAGACTTGCATGTGGCTTTATGAGGGTTTTTATTTTCTTCACTTAAATACATGAGACACGTGGACTGAAAGCATGAGATGTGATAAATAATGTATGTTCTATTTTGACATGCCTATGTGCGCTGGCGGCAGATGACATTTTCTTTCAAGGATGTGCCTGTTACACATTTGCCTCTGCTTTGAGGTTTGTAGCATTAAACCTCAAAGACAACACTAACAGCTGTTGACACACAGCACATAAACCTTCAAATAGGCTCATTTGCAGTATTGTGTTTCTAAAGTGGTTTAATTGAAGGGTCAGATCACCCCTGGTGGTGTCTTGCCTTGCAGATAGTTGCAGTTTTATGTGCTGAAGTTCTGTGATATTTGCCTCTGAAAGTTCAGTTCAGTTCAAAATACTTTTTCAACCCTCCAGCTGCAATTAAAAGCAAGCAGGTATAAAAACAAAACGGTTTACAAACACATAAAAACAACCTAAGCATACTTAATATGATAATGCAAAGGAAAAATATTATTTATGATAATATATGATCATCTGTAGCTGGCTAACAATGTTGAACACCACTTAAGAACATCATGTCAAAAATTGCAAATACACTCATCCTTCCCAATGACTCTGTCTTAAACAGTCACAAAGGACATGTGTGAGGTCACTGATAGTCACACTGCCTGTGCCTTTGTGTAGACTTCAGCTGTACAAAGGATGTCATTGTTTTGTCAGTAATTTTTAGAGCTGAGGTTAACAGCACTGTCCTTGTCCCATTGACAAAGGCATGTATACCAGCAAATAAACGAAAAATTTTGAATTACTTAAAAAAACAAAACAAAAAAACAAAAAGAAGCACAATTACACCACAGACATTATTACAATTACATTAAATCTCAATACGCTATCAAACACTATTCCCAAGTATTTTTTCCACACTTCTATCAGCTCTGTAGCACCAGTTCACAAGTTCTGCATTCTTGGTCGATATAGTTAATCTGACTGACAAAACAATAACATGATAACACTGTCAACAGCAAATGTTGCTCTTCAGAATGGACATTATGTATTTACTTTATATTTCATCTGTGTTTTAGGTGAAAAATAAAGGAATACAGTCACAACCCCACGGCGAGGCAGTAGAAATACAAAGAGCACAAGGCCATGTATATCTACTCTCTTCTGTTGGAAATAAGAAATAAGTTTTTTTTTTTTTTAATTTATTTTAACACGAGCCAGTTGAAATTTTATCTGTGTTGCTAAAAGCAGTGAAAACTGAATAGAATACATTTGAAAACAACATACAACATATTCTCAGCATTTGACAATGTGACGGAGAAGATGAAAATGATCTTCATAAGAGGCTGTAATGTACAAAATCGATATTCATCCCTTTGGCTTAAAACATCACAATTCATAGTAGAAAAGGAGATAAAGCCTGGAAACAAACTTTTTATTGTTTTTAACAATATCAAAATGTTTATACCCAGAAACGCACAGTAAAGTGTTTCAGTCTAATCCCTGAAATATGTTTATAATCATACTCATGATTATCATGTTGATGAGGAGCTAGTGTTAGCAGCAGCAGAGGCCGTGCTTCCAGCCACAACATAAATATTACAAGAAAATGTAGTTTTGCTCTGCTGCTGCAAATGGACTGGGCTGACAAACATTCTTACACTCACCAGTATATTAATACACAAGATTAAAATACAGGAAATTTGCTAGTGCAACGAAAATATCAAAGAGAAACAAGAAAGAGAGAGGGAAGGATGTTATAGCCGCTGGATAAATTGTGCTTAATAGTGTAAAAACCTTTAAAATTAATTGAGCAGCCAAATGTTACTTCATCCGTCTCATGTGTGCTTGCAGCTATGGAGAATCCTACTGCAAATGGAAACGGTTTGTCCTTTGTCTCCGAGCCCAGCGAATGTGTGGACATCATATTTATCACATTATTCTTTTTCATTAGGACCTGTGATGTTAATGTTTCAGAATGCACTTGCCCTGGTATGTGCTTATACGGAGGTTATGGGAGACAATGTCAACGGCACGCTGCAGTATTTTACTGTGATCATGTTAAACACCAACAATCAGTAATGGCACAGCAATCAGCAGCTATTAACTGGTTGTGGATTTGCATAAAGAGCAGATAATTTACATGATCAGACTATACCATAATTGATCGTTGACGCCAGGAGGTCTTGGCCCTTTTACACCATGAGCTGTTTAAGCAATGCAAAGACATGTATGTCAAAACCTTTTTAAGTGGCGGCACAGCTCCCTTTTTAGAAAAATTAAAATTGCAAAGGGGAAATTTGATGTCAACGCACATTTGAGGCCGAGGAGGCGACAACTATAGGTTGAGTTTTCAGGAGCAGTTTTGAGTCACTAAGCTTCAGTCCAGCGTTTTCAGTTATCTCATCCCAGCTTGCTGGACAGTAGGTGTTGGCCAATATGAAACTCAGGCCACTATATTGTATCTGTGTGGTCTGAGATTGTTAGATGACCCAGTATTCAGACAAGGCTTCATGCTTCACTGAGCCTCTCTGCAATCTACTCCACTGTAGCACCCATGAAATTATGGATGGGAGGGAGCTACGGTAGCATTGATACATTTCATCTTTGCTCAGAGGGCTGTCTCTCTCATGCAATCAAAAAGCTGGGGCCCTGCAGCCAGAGTGTTCAGCAAAAAAGAGCTATGAATCCTTGCAAGGTCATTTGGGTTTTATAGGTTATTCGCTGGGAAGTAACAATTATTCCATCGTGTTGAATGCATGTACAACTGCGGTGTGGCGTACCACATGACCATCTTCCAGATTATGAACACATCAGATGCCATTGACAAACATTTTCAATCTCTGTAAATGGATGTACGCTCTGCTGTCAGTATGGCTCTACTGCACTCATTACCTTACCTTTTATATTGTCTAAGAAAAAAAGGACAATGTTGTACCTGAGAGCCGCAGATGGCCTGAAATGACACTGGTAAAAATATCAGCTCTGATGAAACATCTTACAGTCTTGGAGTCATAAAGATGATGTGTACTCGTCAAAGACGAGACAGAAATTGCAGTGTTGTGCGGTGACTAAGACCACATCAAATCTACATGTTCTGTCCCCAGAGGCTCCAGGGTTCATTCTCTTCCATCTTAACTCAACGAGTTGGTAACGTGGATCCAGCCTAAGATAAATCGTATCAGTTTAAATTGAGCAATGATCTAATTTTTGAAGTGCTGAGGGACAAGAGAGGAGGAGAAAACACTGATCCTACAAAATGCAATTTTATGACTCCTCCTGTCACATCTAGTTGCTTTGTCAATTTACTGCTAACACTGCTGCCTTGGGGCCTCGGCATGGAGACGTGGTGTGTAGATGTACCAGCGCCGGTTGCCTCAACCGCTGGAGCATGCAAGAGTCCACTTCACGCCTCTTAGAAATACAGTTAGTTCAAAAGGTCAGGCATGGGGAAAAGACAATTCAGCGCATTTCTAAGATGAATAGGCTTTTAATTAATAACTTTGTATCCTTGAGATTATTGTGTTTCTCAAAGTGAAGTGTACAAAACCTAAATAACTTGAATCTACCACTGGAGAGATTCATCTCTTTGCCACGGTGATGAGGAATACCACTGTGGCTGAACATTCTCTAACTGTTCTCACGCGGGGACCAGGAGCTGATGGTGTGTGACAATGGTGACAATACTGTGTTTAGCAGCTGCCAGGCTGCTCTGTGCTGAATCAATTGTCTCTGGGTGTGGGGTCTTTACTTTTGTAAATGGCCATTTTACTACAGTGTCGCTGATACTCGAGCTGTTTCCAGGTAAAATACAAATTACAGCCAGCCAACCTACTAATTGTTCCCAGACAATACAGAATTACGATCACCAAGCTACTGCAGGGTTTATATAAAAACACAAATTAGCTTACATTCTTATAATCTCAGCTGAAACCAGCTGCTGGACAATCAAAATTAGTTTTGACATTTTCTGTTTCCAACATTTTTGTTTCATGGAAACATGACAGAGTTTGCAGTGTCTTCACACTAAAACTGACAAAATGCAGTACACTTAAAGATGTCAGTATTTGTTCTAAATTTGGTTTTTCTTTTTGAGTGTGCCGCTGATAGACACTATTGTCCCAAATGTTATTCACAAAGGAGAATGGATTGCATTTTGTAGAAGCATTTTGCTTTTACCTTGTTAAGTTAAATTGGCCACAGTTTTCCATAGCACCAGAATGTTTTGCAATGGGTCCTCTTACTGAAAAATCTCTGCACTTCAGTTCTGAAGCCTGAACCTGCAAAGGTCTATCTCAAAGGAAAATGAAAATAGCATCTGTTGTTAATGAACACCATAGAATGTGACCAGGAACAATAGATAGTGTAACAAAGTCACTGTACATGTAACTCAGGACTAGATCAAATCCTAGTACATAGCTCACCGAACAGAGTAGCATTACTAGCGACTCTCATGTAAGTAGCCATAGTTTGCCTTTTTTTCTGAAAAGGCCATTAAATGGGTCTGAAATGTTGATTAATCTAGTGACAAAAAGGCGCTACCTTGGCAATACTGCTTGTTCATGCAAAATCATTTTGAAAGAGCAACAGCCAATGAGAAAACCGACCAATGGTGTAACCTTATCACACGACATGGCTTTTGCACTTAGTCAGTCAGCGACATTCACATGTATAGGGCTGGTCCTGCTGTTGTGGTCCAACCAAAAAGTGTTACAGTCGCTCACTGTTACGTCAAACAGTTTCACTTGTGTCCGTATCTCCTTTTCCTCCATCTCTGCTCGTCTCATGTTGCTGCTACTTAATATATGAAGTGAATAGGAGGTGCTGCTCCTCATGGCCACAGCTGATTAATGTGATAAAGACGGTTACTTCAATAGTCTAAACCTGTGGCGGTGTGATATCCTGCCCGCGCTCCTGGCTTGATGTCACAAAGTGCCTCCGCAGGATTCAGCGGCAGTCACTGAATAGGCTTCCATTTAATATTGACAGTGACATTTTAACCTTTGTGATGAATTTTCCAGATTAACATTACTTGCTGTCTGTGTGTGTGTGTGTGTAATGGTGGAGGCTCAACAAGCGCACAGGAAGAGTTCAATACGGAGGAGAAATAATCTGCTTAGAAATGGCGGGAGAGAAGCGTCAGCCTTCATCTTCTCTGTGCTCTCTGTGCTCTGTGGAGATGTCTGTGGCCTTGACAACAATATTACACGCTCACCAGGCGAGGAGTATGACCCCCACCAGCACCTCTTCCCACACACACACACACACACACACACACACACACACACA
>NW_019524808.1:44530-164519 GCF_002814215.2 Seriola lalandi dorsalis
CTGTAACCGCCATGCAAAGGCTTATCCTCACAAGTGTTATCTTTACCGAAGCCTTTAGAGAATCTAATCATGAGAGCCCTGTGTGGAAACCTGAGTGCAGTTTATTCTGCCTTGCTGTACTCCTAGATGGCTCTCCACAACACTCCTCTACACACACGCCACATGCGACGCATGCTGACATTAAGTCCTCACTTCAAACGGATGACGCGCGTCAAACAGAGAACACAACGCGCCGCTGCAGACACACACAGATAACATCGTATTGTCAAACTTTTTGTAATAGAATCACGGCTCTTGTGGCTCTGACTGTAAATGAGCTGCAGGCTGACTGTTGCCTCACAGAGCAGAGATTCTCCAGTGGATGAGTACAGCAGCAGGTGGGGCCTCCTGTCCCCAGAGGACGGGCAGATTCTGGCCATGCCTACAAACTAGAAGCCCTCTAGGAGGCAGAGATGCTGGGAAACCCCAGGGGGAGGAATGCACTGGCGGTCACATCCCCTACAGACATTGTTTTCGGCCGTGATTGTTTCTACCTCACAGAGGTATCTGTCTCTTTCTGCCTCTGTCCTCAATAGAACGAGGCTGAGACATGATGTCTGCATGCTAAATTGGTTGCCTCTTGGTGACGGTGACATTTGAGCTGCTAATTATTATGTTCTTTCATGCACTGCTCCTCCACTGGCTCTAAATCTCTCTTTGAACATCTCAGGTCAGGAGCAGTCCTTTTCTCTGAGTAACAAAAAATTTCGAGTCTATTATGAATCAGAATGCAGTCTAGTAATCCTGAACATGTTATTAACTGCCCATTGTATCACCAGACATGTAATTTGGAAACTTGGATCTTTAATTTTCACTTTAGACTTTTCTTTTTTATTTCAGTCTAAAAGTGTTACCTTTTAATTTAGATATGACAATTTTGTACCGGAAATTAAGTTTTCTTTATCTTTTAACCTGACAGTGCTCAACCCTACAGCTGAATAAAACGGATACTGCCAGCAGTAATATACCCACAGTAACTCCCTGTTCACTCTCATCTTCCCTGCCATTCAAGTAAAGAAAACAAGAGGAGACAAGTATATACATAAAATGACCCCTGTATTTCAGAGAGCTCTTTACCTTGAGAAGCATCTGTGGTCGTGTCAGGGGAGAAGGAAATGGGTCGATGCAATTCGGCTGTAAAAAATGTTTCTATCATAGCTTTAATCTTGTTTTCATTTGGAGGCCACTGCATCTGAAACTAGCTCTATTAGGCAAGTGCGCAATCAGATCGAGAAGTCTTCAGCTTTCCTGTCAGACGTTAACTCTGCCTGCCGTCGAAGCCACATCTTCAATCACTGGACGTCCATCTGTTCAATTGGCCTGCATCGTAACATGTTCTCCTTCAACCCTATGATCATTATCCACTTCCACAGCACATTCTGTGGGCACCTGTTTGATCCAGTGTTGCCGTCTGACCACAGAGAATCACCGTATTACGCCCCACCACACAGTCTCCACTGGGACATATCCACTTCTTTCAAATGCAAGAGGATTTTTTTTTTTCATCTTCAAAGGATGCCAATTTGAAATTCAAATTTCACAGACATGTTTCACTGCACGCAATAAAGAGCCTGCTTCCAAGTATTCTATTCGAAATTACTAACTACAGAAACAATTTTTATTTAATGTCTTCAGACACTGTATTTAGGCAAAATGACTAGGGAGATGTGTGCAGGACAAATTCAGTACATGCAATCTGCCTAGGATTCTCATCAGCTATCACCTACACAAGAGCTTTTCCTTTGTGTCCATTATGCAGAGCGTTGGCAGGAATTCTTTCAGACCTTCAGGATTAGGACAATGTGACACAACAGGAGAAGGAGACATATTGTGGTTCGTTCATAAATGGGCTAATGTATCTTCCCCCTACTTTTTCACTGGAATTGCTGTTAAAAATAAGCTTACTCAGGATTTGAGAATGTAATGTAAAATACTTATTCAGATATATTAAGTTAATCTTTATTTAATGTTCCTTGTTTTTATTAATAATACATGTGAAAACCCAGCCACAACCATATAAAATCAGAAAAAAAACATTAGGAGTTGTACATGCAGCTGCATCATAAATGATAATTTCACATTTTAACATTACCATTATACACTGAGAGAGGTAGAAAACTGTCTCTATACACCAAAGTATCTCATAATTTAAATTACTGTATGTTTAAATGATATTTGGAAGGATATAAAAGATAATTGACTCCAGCACTTTGATGGATATCTGCAGCCTGCAGGGTTTGTCCCAGAAGTGCTTCACCTCCTTGATGTATGATGATGTGCAGGACTGTAGGCGTAAGCTTCTTGAACAGAGCTTGGAAGTCTGGGAGGTATGTTTCCTTCAAAGTCCAAGTATCCACCTGAGCCCCAGCTTCTGGGACTGGCCATTGAATTTTCAGCTTGGTTGCTGCCAGTTTGTACACAAATTTCTGTCTGTGGGGTTGGATGTTGTCAATCCACTGTGCATTGACTCATCACGTCACTGTGGTCTCTTACATGTGTGATTTGTTTTTTGTGAAATGACTGTTTAAACCCTGGTAGTAAGCTCATGGGGCAATGATGTGAACCTTGACTGGTCATTTGACTCTTATGTTTAAACCACTTTGGCCACACATGGTCCGATAAGCAGCACTGGCTTTAGGAGCCCTGAAGGGGGGCTTTAGACTTAAACCTTTTTTGTAAGATTGGAGCTTGTATTATCTACAACCCCTTAAGCAGAGGGGGAAGAATCAACTGGTTTCTTGCTGTCATTTCCCTCTTTGTCTCATTTCACATTACCCATAGGCCAATTTTAATTGTACAGTTTGCACATTATCAACTTAGGCCCTTTCTATAAAAATATAAAAACATACTGAATCGCATTAGCTAATACACTTGTTAGAACCAAAAAAACATCACTTAACTTGTCCATCGCAGTTTACAGACTCGGACTTAAATGCAAACTATTTTGCTCTCATGGTGCACTTTGATTCAAATCCTACATGTGCAGAGACTCAGTTACAGCCATGAAGTAATAACTGAGATGGGACATCAAAGAGTTTAATTATGTATTATTACTTTATACGCAATAGCATGTTGGTAAGTCGGTTTTAAAGCTCACTGGGGTCCTTTAAACGGTAATGTGGCTTTAAATTACGTATCTAATGACACACACTTTGCATTGAAAAGTGATTTAGATGGGTCACATGTTGGAGAGGGTTGAGGGATATGATTAAATAACTCGGCTGTTTTTAAACACCTCCCCATCCAAATTAAGTGTTTTTATAGGTCACAACCAGAAATCAAACCGTGGTCACACGTCTGAAAGAGTAATCAACTAACTAGTGGCCCACCAGGGAACTGCTTAGCAGCCCACCCATGATTATAATGGTTTTCCTTATGACAATTAGAGCATACAACATGTCTGCGTACTTCATTTACTTTTAATTTATTCAAGAGTGATAGAAAATCATAGAAATCTCAGTGTGATTTGCATGGTCAGCTCATGCATAAAGAATAACATACAGGAGCATAATGTAAAGGTGGGATATGAAAGCAGGTCACTTGTTTTCAAGACTTCCATACATAAATTAATCATTGCAGTTTATAGCTTTAATAAAATAACTTGATAAATTTGTGGTTTCCCCAAACCTTTCTCTAAACTAGGCCTGTACCTTTAAAAACGACTTGAACCCCTGATAAAGACTTTTTGTACTTTTTGTTGGTGTAATTAATTTCACTCAAAATACAAACTACAGTAGATGTGTTGATTCCATACACACAGACTTAACAATAGGCCCTCTGTCATGTCACAGTGGGAAAACCACGGTTGTAAATAATGTAATGGATTTATTTATGAATAATGAGTGAATTCCATTTAGCTGCTTCGGTTTCAGTGTCCTGGTAAGACAGTACCCCCTGTAAGGGTGTTATATCATCTAATATCTTTGCTTGAATCAGTCTCCACACAGCCAAGACCACAACCTGAACTAGTAAGTTAGCAGTTAGGAGATCACTCAAGAGCTTTTCATTAATGATTTTATCTCCTTACATGACCTTAATTTATTAAATTTATTAAATTATTTATTTATTATTTATTTCGAACTCAATATTGGTTTTTCACCTGCTCTAAATGTTCTTTTGTGACTTTTTAACCTTTTGAGACCATAACTGTGGTCAATGGAGTACTTTTACTCACTCAACTGGTGTGTGTGTGTGTGTGTGTGTGTGTTTTAACACCACTTCTTTTCACATCAGTCGACACAAACTATGAAACTACATTTTCATGTGTGGTGCATACTCCTCCACCTAACACTGACTCGATGGACGACCTTAGTACAATTGGTCCTCACAAATAAAAAAGAAACTAAATTATGAATAAGAAATTTCTATTTGCCAGTTGAAAATGAATTGCTACAAAGCCAAGAGTCAAAGGAGGAAATGTCCAATTTTAACATGTTACATTTAACAATATCAGATGACGATTTACTTACAATAATAGTGTCAGTACAATAGTGTCCTATCTTCCTCAAAGATAGTTTCAGAAAAAAAAAAAAAATTCAAAGCCTCTATTCTCTTCTTAATCTGTCTGTTGCTTTTAAGCTGAGTAATGAAATATTTCATGTTAAATGATGAGAATTATTTTAATTTCTTAAATGAAAAAGTTGTCACCATAAGAGTCAGTAATGCTAATGTGCATATGCCAGTCCCTGAGATCTCCTTGTCCATGAACCTCCACCTAGAACATCATCCTATAATATGATGACAGAAGATGCAATCAGTGTTGCAATTAGCAGGATGAAGTCATCCACTTGACCCTATTCCAGCCAAGCTGTTTAAAGCCAACTTCCAGTGCCTTTCTCGGGAGACAACCATTATAATCAAGTGTTATCTAGGTTCAGACCGCTTCACCAAAGCTTTCAAAGCTTTCACTGCTTGCGAAATAGTAGCACTTACCGACTCCTCTAATCACTCTTTTGGAAAATTGTTTTGAAACCAACTGCATATTCACCTGAATATATAAATAGCACATCAGAAAAGTCTGATTGCAGACTGTGCACGTTCACTTTTAAAATATGTTCCTAATGTTTCCTACAAGAGTGCAGGTGAGGCTGTGAGGCTGCCCTCTGTTGGACCCTACATACTTTTATTTTCCAACATCACTAACTTATATTGTTTGGCCACTTAGGGGCAGCAGAACAACCTTTAAACACAACATTGACTTTATCTTTGTATAAAGTTATTTACGCTAAACGTGCTAGGAAACAATTACCTACTTACACATACAGCAGACATGGTGCAACATTAGCATTCATTTCGAGTTGTGTTTTCAGCCATCCAACACATGTAAGTTAAACACTGACTCTTCATTTAGCCTGTGGTCTCTTCCAGCCCCTGGGGGAAATATCTGCTTGTTAAGCAGTTAAATGTTCCACTATGGTATGTTTGCCAACTAGTTGCTAACTTGAAACTGCAACTGGGAATAAAGAGCAGTGAGACTGAAACACAACAGTAAAATAAACCATGAGACAATGAGTTGAATGATGCTATAAAATATTTATATGTGCAGCTTTAATAAGAAAATAGACACAAATTGGTTAATCAGTGGCACTTCAAGCATGGTTTGTAAAATAAAAAGGAATTTTAATGGTGACAAAACTTTTATAAAGCCAGTTTCAGAAGTGTAAATTTGTGTATATATGCCAATAAGGGTTTGTAAACACATGTATCCTATGGCACAGAGTGTGTGTGTGTGGACACAGTGGTGTTTGAGGAATAGTTCTCTACATGAAGTAGAAGATCCATCATACCATATCAGTTCAGTTTGTCTTGTGAGAGGGAAAGTGCTATGCTTTTCAATATGTCACCATTACTATAGCATCCAATTCCCCTCTGGGACTTCAGTCTTTAGGTCTCTGATTATAGGTTGGCATAAATACAGCACTCCGTGGTTCATAAGAATGAAATATTTTTGGCTCGAGCTGAATTTAATCTTTTTATTGAAGTAAAGTCCCTACCAAAATATTTCTCTCTCCCACTGTCTTGGTTTTGCACTCATGCCAGTGTCTCTAATAGTCATCATAAATTCTAGGCAGGCACAACCATTCCCTAAAATCTGCAATTTGATAGATGTAGTGTGGAAATAGCTGAGAGACAAATTGATCATGCTTTGGCCTAGACCTCGATTGTGCGAACATTTCCAAGAGGATCATACAGATGAGTTGGCTAGATTCAAATATGAATCCTTGTGTTACTTGTATTTTTGGTAGATTCTTTTTAGTTCAGGGGCAGTAGAAAGTAGATTCGCTTCTTAGTGAAGTGATGATATTCACAATATTTAACAATGAATTAAGTGCATGCATTGCATGGTGTGGGGAGTCATATAATGTTTGCTGTGTGGTCAGTCAGAAAAAAAAATTCAATGCATAATTTAATTTCATACACCGATTAATATGGAATTCTTGGCATTGGCTCGTCTGCTCCACATTTCCCAAAGCTGCATTTTGTTGTGATACTCAATCAAATTAGCTTTGAATGCCAGTGATCATCAGACTCATTAAAATGTGTTTATATTGCAATCAATTTTTCCATGGCTCAGTAAAAAGACTGCTGCACAGTCTTAGTTATGTGCAGCCAATATTCCATCCCTCTGAAGTTTGAACAGCCTTCTTATTAGGAAACAGTTCTACGCAAAGCCCCTGGCACATAATTCACTTTTACTTGTTACTTGTTGAGTACTTATAGTACAGTATTTTATGTAGCCCATGTTAGTTTGCCATTGTAATTTAATGGCCAGTCCATTGAAAATCCTCTGCACTTTGAGATACTATATAAATTTAAAAAAACTCCTGATAGATTTATATGCTTAGTGCAAATAATAAATCTAAAGCAGATATGTAATTCAATAAATCTGGATTACATTAAGAGAAATGCATCTCACAGATTCAATTTAGGACTTATGAGGCTTGAATTATGAAAGACGATTACTGTCTGCTTTCTGCCATGACTGCATGAGAACCGAAACAGAGAGAAGCGTTTTATCAAAACAGACAGTTAATACAAGTCACTTTTATAAATAAACTGTGGTTTAGATAACTATTAGGGGTGATGAGTGTTTTGGGGAGATGCTGGTTTACTTTAAAGACTTAAAAGCCAATTGAGGTCAGCATCATGGGGTATATATTTTCATCAGCTATGCAATTGCAGAACAGTTGCAGCTGTTTCGCAGCGATTAGCCTGACACATCATGTGGTGTGTACAAAGTGCTACCAGGCTAACAGCTGAGTCAAAAGTAGAGGGTCAGACCCGCCTAATGGGATTTTCAGAGGACGACTTTTTTCCTCCTTTTTTCATTTCTCCTTCTGTCTTAGCGGGTGTAAGTGAAAAGTAAAGTATCCTCCCTTAAAAGTCTCTATGGAAAGTGATTTGCATTGTATTATTCAAATTGCAGTTAAGTGCATAATATGCTCTAATTACACGGTACAGTACTGAGTGTGTTTTGAATTCATGCATTTCATTTTTCAGGCAGACTAACAGAATGAATCACAGAAAGTGAATAATGGAAAGTGGCTTTTGTACAGATGTAAAACAGTTCTTAGTACTCTTGATTTTTACAGGGAGAATGAGGAGAAAATGCACATTTGTATGTGCAAGTAAATATTTGAGCATTTGTGCATGCTCTGTTCCTGCCTGTTTGTTAGCCTGTGTGTGTGTTTGTGTGTGTGTGTGTATGTGTGCGTGCGTGCGCGCGCGTCTGTATACACAAGGGAAAACCTGTTTTTGTGTGAGACCCTGGTCAAGTAGCATTTGCAAATTAATGCTAAGTACTCATTTACACGCAAACACAAACCTGATGGACATTGTTTGTGTACAGGGCATTTGAAAAAGGTACTTGATTTTCAATGATCTACCTTTCTGGGGACTATAGTCTTAATTGCATTGATATGGTAATCCCCATTCATTGGGTATGTTAAGCAAATTAAAATAAACGGTTCATCTTATATTTTAGTATCCTGTGTGTGTGTGTGTATTGAGCGGGATCTCTATGAAGCTGAAATAGCCAAAGTTAAAGGTGCAGTGAATAAAATGTTTACTGTCACACTGCACAGAATGACCATAACATACCTACAAGTGAGTTTGATAGGGATGTTGCTCAAAATCAATGAGTCAGTTGCTTAATGTGCGTTTTAGGCCGAAAACATTCCTGGGTTAGAAACACTCAAAGGGGAGGTGTGCAGTTACAGTGAGATGATGAAATACATACCATACACTACAGCTTTGACTATTACATCAATGAGTTGGGGTTATCAGATGTCACAACACTGAAGGTCTTACAGCAACAATAATTTTACAGTCAAATTAAATATAAATAGTCAAATGAAGCTATTTTCTCATTTCAAAGTAAGCTACAAGGAGGTTTTTTTATGCATTGGAAATGAATGAGATGTCTGTGTTTTCTCATGCATTACTAATGTTGGTCTGAACATGGCCTTAGCCAGGTGGGAAGACTTGTCAAAACTCACTTCCTAGCCCATACGTTTTGTCAGCTTTACTTAAGCTATGTTACTTATCTTATGTAACAGGGCTCCAGAGTGCGAGTCTGTGAAGTACAACTAATATTTTCATTGGTCGTACTGGTGTGTGTGTGTGTGTGTGTGTGTGTGTGTGTGTGTGTGTGTGTGTGTGTGTGTGTGTGTGTGTGTGTGTGTTTGGGGGGGTGTAATTTTTTTCTTCCTACCCACATTCTGCCTGTGATTGGCTCTGACCCTGTTCTTCTTTTAAATAAAGCTATACGCTCACTATGCACGTTTTGTAGAGCCCTGCAAATTACGTGAGGGCCCCACCTCCCCCTCGAGTCAAAGCAGGTGTCGATATTTACAACTTCGATGAGAGGAAGCACATAACAGTAACGTGACTTGATGTGAACCTTTCTGAGGTCTGTCCGTCTTGCTAATCTTGCTTAGTATGTCTGTGTGCTCTGTGACTTTGTGCTTGACCAAGGTGAGAGTGAAATACAGTTATTCATGTTGTGTTTGACGCCAACGCGCAGCACTGCTTATAATCTCTGTAAAAAACGCGGGATGTGCGTGTATGAGATTACGCTTGTGCTTTAGAGCAACAACCTCTGTGGTAGTCTTAGTGGTAGATGGAGGTGAATTGTCATCCTGTTGCTCCACTTGACATTGACTAAAAATCAATTTACAATGTTGATTAGCTTGGCACACTGGGTAATATGGATGCACATCTCTCTGTAAATAATGACCATCAAGTATTCAGCCAAGCCATGGTATGAAAATGTGTAAAAGGAAATCTGAGGGAGCCAGTTTGAATGGACCTGATGCAGCTGATAAAATTAAAAATAGAATTGTTCTATTGTGACAAAGACCTCATCACCGATTATGGACGACACATTGTAAAGAGGACGCTCAGTAATATATTCACAAATGGTCACTCAGACACATTATTCCCCTCTGTCATTGTAGTGAGTGCACACACCGCAATAAAACTACAATCACAACTTTACGCAAATCCACTGCAGTAATATGTATGAAAACAAGAAACGCTCTACGTCACAGTTTAGTTATCTGAGGCCAGTTTATTCATACTCATCTCACAAAAAAGGGTTTTATTATAGTGTTACCATAATCTGATTTTCCTCTCCTGCACAGTCCCTGGGTCTGAAGCAGAGCTGCTGCATAATGCTGTCTTATATAGAGGCATATCTATATATGCACATATCGACCTGCACCGCTGTGCTGATGGCACGATGTTAAACTGGGTCATGTGTTGTTATGTTACCTAATTCATGCAATCGCTGTAAAGTTTTAAGATTTATTTAAGTTAGGGAATTGTGTTTCCTTTCATGAGTTACATTTGTTTAATGTGAGAACTGGCATCTTAATATATATTTCAAATATATAATATATCATTTTTTATCATTTATTATAATTGCGGGAAATAGAAGATAATTGATTTAATCAAATTTCAGTTGGTCTATGGGGCCGGGGCTGAGCAGTTATAAGCCTCTGGCCCCCAAGGCTCTTGGGGGTGAGGCTCTTTAAAGGGTTGGCTCTAAACCAGACGGGTGACTCTTGCAAGTTGTATATATCTATATTTTTCGGTTTTTGCTGTGAACGTCATAGTGTTTTGCCCCCTCACTTTAATTGCGGATAAAAGCGCCTCAATCTATTTTTGTGACTCAAGCCATCTTGTTATTTTTCTTAGAGCGTTGACTCACAGTTTTTTGTGACACAAAAACAGGTGCTGTGTTTTCAGTAGAGAAGATGCTGCATCATCAGCCAGACCTAATGACCAGGCAGCAGAGCCAAAGCTTAGTGCTTTATTACTCTCTGCATTTTATGTTTTCTGCAAGTTCTCATTAATGTTAATGTTAATATTCACTTATATTAAGATTCTACAGAAAATATTCACTCTCTTCAACTCTTTTCAATAAATATTACTTATTCTTAGGCCGACAGATTGAACAAACTGTTTTAAAGGAGGGAGGAGTGTAGTGGGAGCACTGCAGAGATATGCTGCTATTTGTTTACGTAGCGGAGTGTGCATGTGCTCTTTTAAGTTGAAGCTTGTGTCAGAGGTTATGTAACAATTGTTCCTATGGTCGCAAGGTTTAGTTTAGTTAGTAAACTATTACCGTTGAATTATTTAATTTACTAACTTGTACTGAGCAAATGAAGCCACATTTGAGGCCAAGCAAACGTAGCTAAGCAAGATTTCATTTCCAGCAGGCATTGTGGATGCAGCACTAGCTGTCCGAGTGAAATAGGCTGTTGTAATGTTTCTTTGCAAATGCATTACAAATGAAAAAATGTCAGGAGAGTGAATGATGGATGAAAGGATGTTTTGATCCCTTTTCATCTTAACTAGTTAATGATAGCTTAGTAGAAAATATAATTTAAATCACTGTGCCGCTCAAAAGGCTACCGGCAACGTTTAAGGTGGAATATTTTATATATGTTGCTTAATGCGTAAGTTGACGTGAATCAATCAACACACCTTAAATGTCAATATGACCGTGTTGATCCTTTAATTCATTTTTATTTGTTCTCTTTCATGACGTACACGTGAGTCATGATTTGATCATCAAGCGCTCAAAAAAATTTATGAATTTCCCCTGGATTATATGAATTGAGATTATTCTACTTCCTCAGTTGCTTCCAATGCTCTCTGGCAGCACTACACCTGTGGAGCACTGGGGTGTGAAGTGTGACTGTATGGCAATGGCAAATGGTTTATGTGGCTCACAAGTCAGTCAGGACGGCCCCATAGCGGAATATTGCTTAGGGCAAAAAGGTAACACTTAAAATATAACATTCTGGTCCCAAAAGCTACAGTATAAAATTTTGGGTGCACCTAAATGAAAAAAATAACATGCACCAGTGCAACCAATGTAAACAGATGGTCTGGACCCCTGTCATGTAATCATATGCACAGGAATGTGGTGTTTTTAAATGTCTTGATCAATCAAATCTAGAATTGTTGTGATTTGTATTCTTTTGTCTTTAGACAGAAGAAGCACTGAGCTTTGGCTCTGCTGCCTGTCTTCAGACAGAAGAATACAAATTGTTTTAAACTAAACCTTGTTTAGAAATAATGACAGCAGTTTAGAATTAACAGTATGATTGTGTGCACTATTTGAACCTGCAGTAAGACGACCCTACTTGGTCAAAAAAGAAAAACTCTATCACAGGAAATCTTAAAGTGCCCACATGAGCTGATAGCTTTGTACTTTGTGTTGTATTACTCGTCAAATTATTGTTGCTGCATTATGTTTTAAGTTGTTGAATGTCTGGTCTGGTAGACTAAATTAGCACCGGTGGGTGCTTTTTGCTGCACAGAGCATTTGTTTTTATGTCTGCCTAGCTGGAGTGGGAGTTGGGTTATGGTTGCTCTGTGTTCACAGTTGGACACTGAGATTCAGCTGAGACAAAACGAGCATGCACATGATTTAGAGAGGAAACCAAGTGAGACAACAGACATCCTGGTGTTAACGCTGCCTGCTACTGTTAACCAGATGCCTGCTGCTTTGTGAGGTGATGGCATGACTGATGTCAGGATACCACGGGAGAATCCTATACATGTCTGTCTATCAGCTTTTTGTTTATTTTTCATACCTGTACCACAACAGAATAATGCCTCCACAAACATTTGGAAGAGCAGACATTTTGTGCTTAGGAAAAGCAGAGGTGTTTCTAATAACATTAACTACAGCTCTTTTTTATTTAAGTGTCCCAGTGAGACATGACAGTGTGACAGTGAACCAGCATGCACAATACCAGGACTGTGGCATGATAAAATGACTTGTGAAAAAGGCCTCCTGTTGTTTAATACATTTTTTTATGATTATCATATTCTTTATTTATTGGATAAAATATAAAATGTTATTTCCACTGTGTCCCGCTCTCAACCAGCAACTCTTGCATTGAGAACTGTTCTGGTCACCAATTATTTAAAATTCATTTTGACTTGGCATTTATGTATGTGTTAGTGGCCTCACAATTCACTCATAGGAAATCATTAACAATGGCCTGCAAAGCGTGATTGACAAGTTCATCAATTAGATGGCTAGACTTGAGAGAATGGTGATTTGCCTTCAGTGAAACAGGATAAATATTTTATTTGTAGATGTCAAAGCCTCATGTCTGTAGGCTGCGACTGGAGTTTTAACTAAAATTCCACATGTTTAGTCAGCAAAAGTAATTTTACTGTATATCCACAATTAAGTAATCAAACTTACCTTGTTATGCAGAGGTGTTTAGCTCATCTGGTTTAAATGTAAACACACGATGTATGGCTGTACACCAAGGCTAATCAGCCACTGCATTCCTGCAACAACATCCACGTTTGTTTGGGTGATGTCTTCAGCTTGTCTGCTGTCTAGATTTGAATTGCATATAAAAAGAATTCCACTAGGCTATATTTGCTGTAATCGTCTTACTGCTGCAGAGAATGACAACCTTCAAAAAGTTATACATCTCAGCGTAAAGCCCAGATAGACTGCGCTCAAATATTGCCAAGGAAATGAGAGTCATTTGGAGTAATGGCTTCCTAGAGCTCCCCCTTACATCAGCATGAGTGTAAAGGCGGATGAGTGGCAAGCCACCAGGATGTTACAGTGATGTTTTCACAACTCAACAGGATTCACCACCTATTTGACGGGAGTGCAATCACACACAAACTTGGACTCCAACTGTGGGTACAAGAACAATGATAACACCACACTCATTCACAGGGCCTTAAAGTGCACACGCACACCTACACACACGCTCACTTAACTCTTAATTATCACGGATGCTCTGGTCATCAATTATTAAGCACACTCTAGGCGTTGCTAATGGTATTTTTGGAGAGGAAGCTTTATCTACTGTAAGAAGGTAGATGTCTAGTTTGGGAGTCTGTGAAATAATTTATTGTGGGCCCAAAGGCAGTTTAAATGCTGTCTGTATTTAAATCAACTGCAATGTCTCAGCAAGTTTAGGTGTTTTTGTCTGACCCTAATTTTGTATCCATTTAGATTGCAATTACTTTCTAGCTGGCAAGCAAAACCTTTTCGATACTATCAGACAAACATTTCAGACAGATGTTACAGTAATGCTGCTGTACAGACACTAATCTGCACCATCTCCTGTGTTATGTTTTGATTTCATTAGTTCTTTCGTCATATTTTTTTGTTCCCAAAGGGAAATTGGGATATTCTAAATCATGAGTTATGTAAGTGACTTAACATGCAGCCTTTGGATTCTTACTTTATGACTATTTATAATGATTTCAATTTGATTGACAGATTATCATATCATAGCAGATAGATGCAGAGTCTGAGGCCAGTGAGGGACATTTCAGGGAAAGAGAATAGCTGTTAGAATATACTGTATCCAGTGGCTTAAAACAAAATAAAACACCTCAATATCACTGTACTGTGACAGGCCTTGAAGCTCACCTCTCAGCTTTAAAACAAATGCTTTCAATTTGGGACAATCCAAGCATCACCAAAGTGAGACATTGTGCTGGGTGAAGTAGGGATACTGTATTTCAGAGGGAGAAAGAGAGATAGTGGAAGGCTTTGGTGGTGAAATCAGCAGTGTTGCTTGTCAGCTCCTCTGTAATGGAAAATGTATTTAAAATGGGGTCTACTGGATCTCATTTTACGAATCATTAATAATAAATTGGTGCCATCAATCCTAATGATGACGGGTCCCCTATTATCAGGCCAGCGTTTGGGAAACTTGTGTTGGCTTGGATCAATTAATTCCTCTTTTCCCTATACATAAAACATCTGTTTGGTTTCTTGAAAAACAGTGTTGCATAAAACAAAGGACCTTGGGGTCTGCATCCCTGCTGGTTGGGTTGGCGACCTATTTAACCTCTGTTTGCTGTTGGCCTTGACTGCTGATACCAAGAGACAGAGGAGGCAGAGAACAGAGAATTCAAAGCTCAAGGCAATGGCCACATACAGTATTCGGTGATTGGGGGTAGGGGGAGTCGGGCTAAACCTACAATAGCTGAGTTAAAGATCCATGACTGTACACGCTCCAGCCATATGACCACACTAATAGAAGAGATTATTTGGAGTACTGGGGGCATTATGGTTAGATAATCATGGATATGTCCTTGAACAACATCCATCACTCATTTTTTTCCCTTCGCTTCATGCCATGTTTATGAGCATGCCATTATATGCAATCATTATGAGGATTTACTTTCACATACATAGCATGCAGGTAGGTCACTGCACATAGGCACAGGTTATCACATATAAAACCAGGTGCCATTTATGAACTGTAAACCATTTTCACAGCAGCAACACAACAGTATTATTTTCATTTCTCATGACAAACACGGGCCAGCTTCCAAAACTTTGAATGCTGAAAAAAGGTGCACGTCAGGACATTTGTCCAGCAGGATAGTTCATGGGAATGTTTATGGGCCTCTGTGGGAGTAATGATGTATTACCAAGCTCTAACCAAAGCAACTGAAAGAGTGTTGATTTAATTACATTAAAGCTGCGATTAAATAGCAACCCCGTTCACAGCCAAAACATTTTGGGTGTGCTGAAAGCTTGTTTTACATCAGGATTAGACAGAAGAATACAAATGATGTTAACTGGAATCATGATATCTATTTGTTCATTTAATCAACTGTAGACATACATTTTTAATTTCCCATTACTTCTGCTGAACGTCAAAAGTCATAGTGTAGAATTTGTTTGAATTCAACCAGGACAACTACACTGAATGAATGAGTCTTTTGCTAATAGGGGCTTACATTAGCTGAGGCAGAACACCAAACTACAGCCTGCATCACTTGCCTCAACTCAGCAGTCTGGAAAACTCACAGCAGTATCATAAAAACTGTTGGTGGCACCACACACCATGCTACTAATTTGAGAATTCTTCTGTGTGTGCCCTGATGGTAAAGGAACCAGCAGGAGCAGTCAACCCGAGCTGAGTAATGCTAGCATTGGCATCTTCTTCCAAAACACCCTGACCCTGTACTCCTCCCTGTCGAAGGCAATAACTGAAACCATGAGCTGGTTTTATTTACAATATGTGCCCATTTGATATTGTTGAAAATGCCAAATTTGGATGGATGGCACTGACCCTGTAACCAAGGTAAACAATTCAGCAAAATTGCAGTAAAAATGTCTTCCTTACCTGGTAAAAAAGTTACCCAGTGTGCAGTATCACTGCTTGTGTTTACTATTGCTGGTGTGGAAAAGGGCTTGAGTTTCTGTAGTGTTTCTTTTTAAGTGCTTGATATAAGAACTGCTGACTGGTTACTCAAAACTAATGACTGAAATCATATACCAGTGAAAATATAAAATCATATTAAATCTAAGCTGAATTGATTTATATCAACTGAATTGAATCATATCAAATTGGCTTTGAATCGCAGTACATTATATAGTGGCTTCAGGCTTCATACTAATGCGTTCAGACTCACTTTTTGCACATTTTGATGTAACTTCAAATTAATAAAATTGCCATTTTTGCTCATCAACATTCCCTCAGTTATCCATTTCCCCCTTTTTTTTGCAAATTTATTAAAAATTAAAAACAGATTTTCTTGAGGGACCTCTCTGTATTTGGCAGCATTTCTCCTTCCCTCAATTCTGGCCAGGCTCCTTGTCCCTGCTACCAAAAAGCACCTGATAGCTTGATGCTCCCACCATCTTGCTTTCCTGTCGAGATGGTTTAACCAGGTGATAAGCAGAGTGGTGTTTGCCAGACAGTACTTTGCCTCACACAATATTAAATTCATAATTTGGCCAAAACCACAAAGGTTAGAGCTAAACTTTTAGTCCACCACAGGAGTAAACGTCCAGGTGTACTTACAAATAAGTGCACTGTGGTGAGAATTGGTTTACCAATTTTAGCTGAAGCAATATTAGATGTCCTCCAGTTATTATTAGCGAACACTTAAGCCTTAGTATCACAATAACAGCTTGCTAACAATTCCAGTTGAGTTTATTCTGTAGGAAGTGTAAGAACCTCAGTTCAGTATTTGAATACCACGTGTTCAATGCTATCTAGTGAAGCTGTCAGAATTGGCTGTTAATTCAAATGCTCTCCCTTTAACTTAGACACTGTGTGCCGACGGCCCTGTGTAATACAGAGGGCTTGTACCTGGCTATTACTGCCAAGCATTTCAGCCTGAGTAAGAAACAGAGCCTGAGATAGAGCTTCAGCGTGCTACCAGCCCTGTGAAACCCAAGTTCTGCACTTAGCTGTTACTGCCTTGCATTACAGCCTGAGTCAACTTGAAGAGATAATCCTCGGACTGTTACTGCCTTGCATCTCAGTCACTGCCTTTTGAAACATTTCTCAAGCAGACAGTAAACCTGAACTTGCTTTTACTGTCCCTAATCTTTATGCCCACTAGTGTAGCTACCCCTCCTCCACAGGAAGCTACCCCCCATAGTGTAGGCCACTGCATTGTTTAGTTAGGCTAGTGTACTGCCAAACCACACTACAAGGTGTCTGCCAGCGCAACACCACAGCCAACTACATTGACTTCTTGTTTTGCTAAACAACTTGTTTAACCTCCCTCTTTCCCAGACGCAACAATGGAGAACTCCTGTGTAGAGCAGTTTATTTCTTCCCTAGCACAGAGCCTGAAGCCTGGCTACCTAGAATTTATCAGCAAGTTAAATTCCAGTGAGTGCAGTAAAGAAATAGACTTGCTACTCGGTGACAGAGGTGATGATCAGACTGCATCCAAAGGCCCATTGTTAAGATGTGTGCTGTTGAACTTCCACAGACAAACCAGCATTGCCCTTCAGAGCCAAGCAGCCCTAGAGGAGGAGGTAAAATCGCTTAGAGCTCAAAATGCTCTTCTCCTCCAGGAAGTTCAGGAAGCTAACAAGAAAGCCATGCGCTACTTAGGAGACCTGCATGCAGCAGAGTTAGATCTCTGTTCACACAAGGAGGAATTGTTAAGTGTTAAATCAGAATGCCTTGCTCCACCACAATCGTTCAGTGCTTGTGATTCTGGTTTTTCTGCTTCACACTCTTCCCTTAATAACAGGTTAACTCCGCCTCCACTGAGAAGATGGGACCAATTCCCAACTGACCCTAATACCTGGGAAATGAAGTCAGCTCCTCAACCTCCACTGAGAGACAGAGGTTACACCCACCTGACTTCCCATCTTCCTGAAATTGACACTAAAGAGACAGGTAGTTTATCCTGTAGAGGATATTTATGTTCCCATCAGCCACTGATGCAGAACACTTATACCTGTGCTCACCCCTCCAACAGGAGGACCAAAACTTTTCCGGGCTGTTCAGCCTCCTCTCTGCAACCTCCATGAGAGTGATGACAGCTGCTCAGCTCCTTCCTTTAGTCCTTTGGCTTAGTCTCGCTTTCATCAGAAGGGACCTCACAGTGTCGCCGCCTCGAAGTGCTTGAGTTCATAGCAAAGGACATTGAACATTTTGATCCAGACAACTCTGATCGAAATATTGAGAACTACTTTAGGGAGTTAGATCACAACCTAATTGATTTGCCCCATGCAACCCAAAGGGAGAAAACTAAACTTGTGTGGAAGAGCAGCTCAAAAGCAGTCCACAAGTTTATGCAATCACTACCTCCCAGTGTCAGAGATGACTCCGTCAAGCACTGACAGAAGAATTCTCTCCTGCTGCTGATGAGATAGAATCTGTGGTTGCAGCTTCTCAAATCAAACACTCCCGCCGTGAACATCCCAATGACTTTTACAAACATTTGAGGCATGCATATTTTCAGGGTAGGAACACACCAGGCTTAGGGGAAAACTCCACCTTCAAGTCTCTGTTCCTACGAAACCTCCATCCCTGTGTACGCGCTCACGTTACAGTGATGACGCATCAAGGTAAGCCCACCATGCAGGAAATAAAGAAGATGACAAAAATGGCTTGGGAAACCATGGTCACTTCCAAGGCAAAGGGGAAAACAACTGGACCTGGCAGCTCAAACACCTTAGCGTCACACAGACCTGTCACCTCAAAAGATCACCCTCACAATGGATCAAAGGGGAGTGATAAAAGGCCACATACAGGCGCTGAGAGGTAACCGCCACGTCCACCAAGTGCTTAGAGATAGGCACTCCCACAATAGGAGCAGGAGACAGCCTTACGCAGAAATTCTGGCTCAGACGCAGGACCAGTCAACACATGGATCAGATAATGACCACGTCATCTCTGACCATGTTATCACGGACAGTGACAGTGCTTCTGAATGTTCTTTCTTCAGCTACTCAGAGCGTTACAGCTTTGTGCCACAAGTGAGGGAAAACTTGAAGCACTGGAGCTCCAGAGTTCAAGTACTGACAGTAAGTAGGCTCAGGGTACCCTACACTCTTGCAGATGGACACAATGGGTTTGTCAGCAGCAGCAGCAAACTAAATTCTGAATCAAATCAGACACTACTGTCAAATTCTGCAGGTAGGTAGGTAACTCCTTAGTTGTACTTTACAGGTGAGATTAGTAACACAATATCCTGTCGTCTGACACAAGTTTAGGACATTGCATAAACATGGCACACTCACCCAGACACTCCAAACCTTGTCATTCTCGGTGCCACCTTCTATATCTCACCTTAACAAACTAACATCACTGACTTTCCTGTCGTCACTAATACCATCAGTAACTAGGAAACATGTTAGTTGTTTTACACTATTCCATCATTGTGGTTATTATCTGAATTTTGCTTTGTAACCTGATTGTTCTTGAACTATACATTTTGCTCTCAGGATGACACGTCAGGTGGCGTCCTGACAACAAAGGGGGGACTGTTGGGACCAGATGTTTCTTTTTTCCAACGGACAAAGGAACTCACAGCCCACAGTTCCTCACTGTTCACACCTTTTTACAATATTACTCAGTATTTTATGCACAAAAAGAACAAATCTTTTTAGGCACCCTTTTCCCAGCATCTTTGGGAACCACTGTGTCTGATACAGATCAAACAGTCTCTGAGGGAGGTATACACAGCCCCAACAGGTGTACATGCCAATCTTTATATTCTGATAATTCTCACTATTACTCTCCTGATATCTGTATAACATCACTGCTACAACCTTTCCCCTCAAACTGATCCCCTCCCTTATGTGTTGAAGCCTTTCTCTGCTCTTGACTTGAGGATGTTTAACGTTTAACAACTGTTTCTAAATCCCATATACTATACTTCATGTGCTTGTTATGCTAGCGGATCAGGTCTTCCAAAAGAATAATTGTTTCCACTCTTTGAAGAGCAGAGCATGTCTAATATTATAAACATGTACAAAACATGGAAATGATGTGTCTGACTGTGAACAGACCTTTATAGATTTTTTTTATCATAATGTTTAAACAACATGCTGTGCATTGACTTCAACAAGCCTCTTTGAAAGATGAAATGACATGCCCCTGTCTCATTTATTAACATTGCCACACTCACAGGCAAAGTGAGACAGGAAACTGGAAACTGTTATTCTCAGCATTAAGTTTGATCACAGATTGTGTGGCAGGCAGGTTATCTACACTCAAGAGGTGCTGAAAGGGTCAGCCAAGATACTGTACATCAGACACCAAACTCTGCAGCACGAGACATACCTTACATTATTCATAGTGTTGCAGTTTACAAATGTAGAAACCTGCAAGCCTCTAGCAACTTGGTCGAACGGCTGTAGAAACTTTGCAGTCCCTGACATTTTATCAGATGATTATTATCGTTTCTGGGATGTAAGGGTGAATCCAGTGTGGAGCCTTCATGTGGGAATAGTGAACTCTGATCGGTGTAATTGCATAGGGCCTTTCGTGTTTCTAGGTTATTAAAATATGTTTATGGTCTGTTTGCTCAATTGTCAGTTAGCATGCTACCATGATAAAAATGTGATAACAGTCAAGGCTCTCATTTGAAGATGAATGGATTAGTTACAGGTGTGAAATTGCACACTAATTTGTGACTTTTTTATTTTTGTTTGTTTGTTTGTTTTTCATTTTGAGAAAGAGAAAATTTTGAACATTTGAGCTATTTGCCTTGTGAACTGGCTGAGATATGCGGTAAGTGCCTTGTTATTTTATAATGCGTCTGTGCTTGCAGTTATTATGTTCTTGGGTTGTCCATCCGTCCCTCTGTCCCATTCTTGTGATTGTGATATCTCAAGACCACCTTGAGGGGATTTTGCAAAAATGTTGACTTGAACTCAAACATGAACTGATTACTGAAGTCACATCCTTTTGAAAGAAATATATCAGGAATGCCTGGAGGGAATTTCATTACATCTGGTACAAATTTCCACTTGGACTAAAGGATTAAATGATGATAGACACATTTTTGGCTCAATAATTCATACACTAATTATGAGACAATTTAACGCAATTGCATAACAGGATAAAATGATAAGATGATAATTTATATCCAATTGGTCAAAGGTCAACTTCACTGTGACATTATATTGTTCTGCAGAAACACTTTTGGCCATTATTCAATGCTGTAACTCAGGAACAGAGGGACAGATTATTAGGGCTGGGTTGAAAAAATTAATTCTCCGATTTAAATTGATCTTCATTTTTATAATCTGATATCAATTCATAAAATCCTGCGATTGTTCTTTGAATAAATGCCTTTTAAAGTCTCATGTGAATGTGTGAAGCATCTGGACAAAACCAATTCCATATGCAAGATGTACTTATGCACCTATTATTTCTAGAGTTGTGCGTCTAAACTCTTGGTCACATTAAATTAAAGGTGCGTTAATGTAACTGCTTTTGAAACTATTCCTAATGTAAACATTAATACTTGTAGTAATTCAGATTAACCATGCTATCAGCTCTTGAATAACACTGTTGGTTGATCTGTCAGTCTGTCCACCACCTTGGTCCAAACTGATATATCTCAAAAACTGATATATCTCAAAAACTGATATATCTCAAAAACTACTGGACTGAGCCTGATCCCTGACTTTTCCTGTAGTACCATCTTGATGTTGATGTTTGTATTATTTAGTAACATATCTGGTAAACTGGTGCAGTGGTTCTCAACCTTTCCAAGTCATGACCTTCCAGAATAATGAAGCTGATGTTTGCTATCACTCACTAGCACTGACATGTTTAACTCATAACACTGGCTAATTTAGGGTGTGCATGTGTAGGTGTGGCACTGTCCATTGTACTGAAATGGAGCACATCGATAGACTGACAGAACACGTCACTTAGTTCACCTTCTTAGTCTGCTTGCTCGTTGTGGTTGTAAATAGAGCTTTTGGCCCTAATTCCCCCATTGTGGCAATCCATAGACAGGAGAGATGTGTATAAGAGACAGCTCCTTCATATAAGTGTTCAAATTTACAATGATGAAATATACGACACTTTTTGTTTTGAACAGGGAACCACTCCAGAGACTGTTGTGTTGCCTGATTGATCTTTAATAATAATTACCTGGCAATTAAACAGACCAGTAATGTGTGACATCTTACAGTCAAAATGAGCCTTCATTTTTACATTTGTTCGTTTTTAAAGCAACTTTCTGCTCCAGTCAGACTGGGCCCCAGAAAACCTGAGGTGCTGGTGCTTTTGAAATGTTTCTCAGAAAAAAGGTAATTACCTCTATTCATCTATAAACCACAAATTAATGTTTTCTGGCATGCAGTAAGTTCTTGAGAGTTAATACTGTGACAGTGGCTGCGAAGCCACCAAAGGATGTGCTGCTTACCTTACTGCTGTGATGCATACTAACTAGTCGCATTGTAACAGGAAATAATACGATTTAGATTCTAGTTAGAAATTTTGTTTCCACATCGGAAACATTTTCAGCCTGACACTGCTGATTGTCAAGGCACAGACTGAACACAGCTTTTCCTCGTGCCATCCTTGTCATGCTACCACTCCACTCATATGGCAGATCTACCGCCCGAAGCAACAAATGAGTCACGTCTGCATGCATCCAACCAGGTCGCGCTGAAACGGTGCTAGCCCTATAGCCTGCGGGCAATCTGTGACCATTCCCATAAAATTCATCTATCAATACTGACAGCAACCACACCATACTTATTATGATCAATGTTGCTGAAAGTGTTTTGGTCGCCTCAGGTTGGGTTGAGCTTTGATTCCTTTACTGTCCTGTACCTCTGCAACACTGTACAGCCTAATGTGGGGGGTGGGGGGGTCTGAAGAACTGAATTAACAACCTCACCTTTGGACTTTCATGATCAGATGAATAATTATATTACATACTGTTTGACTGTTTTGGGAGAGTTTAATCAAACATGTATTGCATTATATGAATGAGTGTAGTTATTACAGTACACTAAGCGAAAAATAAATGTCAGCATATTGATACTAGCGTTGAATCAATTTTTCCTGTCGTAACATCCACTTGTCATTATATTTTACAGCAGGCAGCATGAGTACAATGTCAATATAACGTTGTTTAATATGTCTTTTGTCATGTTATTCACATTTTCAATAGAAATTAATATTTGACTGTCCCATCCTGTGCTTGCATTAAACTGTCAACCTATGGCATCGCTGTTCAAGGGGAATGCCTCGTAAAATAGTAGAGGTGTGATTTACAAACATTAGCCTCTTGGGCAGAACATTCTTATCTGAATTATGTCAAGGCTTCCCAACGATGCGGAGCAGTCGGCTCGGAGAAGCTGTGCTGTTATCTGAGAAAGCATGCGAAAATAGGTCTTTATAGTCTGATGTGGCTGTTTTCATGCCATGTCTTACCCCTGACAAACAAACAAACCAGAGACAGCTGCACAGATTGCACTTGCAGCCACTTAGGCTAAGCGGACAGAAGTCCTACCGAAATGAAGAGCACCTCAGGTAAGAGGCAGTGTCCAAGGCATTTCCTCGACTAGATTGGCTGAGATTAAGACAAACAAGGTCGTTTCCTTCTCAACTACAAGCCCAGTTGTGAGATTTGCATCCATTTGGATGATTGTAAGTGACAGCTACCATGTTTCGCCCTTAACTTAGTGCTATGCTGTGGCTTTCTTCAGTTTTAATTATTCAGGTCTTTGTTGGACAGAGTATTGCACCTCTCTCCCAGGCTTTTCAACAACATCTGATTTGTTACAAGCCACTCTCGTCAAGGCAAAAACTCCTGCTTAACACTTGACTAGTTAAATTTTGAAGTTCAAAATGATCTGGGGCTCATAGGGCTTTGAGATTACGTTGATTCTGTGTTGCACAATGGATTGAACTTGATGCTATTCATATCCTGGAAACACATGCTGTGTCTAATAGTGAATCAAAAGCAAATTCCACATAGGCAATTATAATTATCATACAGTATAAACAGATTGTTGGTCACTGCAATGTTTTGATATTAACAAGGCCGTCGAGACACCTTTTCTTACTCAGTTCATTGAACATATTTACATGCTGTTCTGAGGACCTTTGAGGGCATCACTCTTTCCTAGGAAAGCATCCTCCACTGCACAGTAAGTAATGAGCTTGATACTTGGAGTACAACAGACTTATGCATATAATGAAATGCAAACAATAATATTTTGGAAATTAAAATCAGAAGGGGGTATTAGTGTACTTGTTAAGAAGAAGTGGGATAAACCTGTCATATGGCCTTTCGTTGCTGATTATCCTCAATAAATAAATATAATATATAATTATCACTAATTAGTAGTATTATGCAGAACTGTATGTTGAAATTACTGTTGGCTCTCGGTAGGAAAGAACTGTATCATTCAGTATTTAAAGGCACATTGCATGAAGCATTGCCTTTTAAGACGTGTGTCCAGTTGACTTAAGCATAACATGATCCAAGCTGTATAATATAATTTACATTACATAAATCTGTCAGACTGACACTTTAACTTGTCAATTCCCAGTCATGTGTCATAAGATTTACCACAAAAGTTTCACATACTCCTATACTTCTCCACAGAAGACTAATGAGTCAATTTCAAATTAACAGGTGTTTCATCAAAGACATTGGGATATTTTTACTTAAAACAAATCTCCAAGCAGCATTTCCTGGGGATAATCAAAGTATTTTTTTCTCTCCCGTCTATGGGATTATTTTGGGGAGTTCTGCTTTTTTGCTGAAAAATTAAGTCTCCTTTGGGTAAAGTTCTCTATGCTTCAAGCTTCTTAACAGAATCAGACCGGTGTTGTTCAATTTTGTGGCCTGTTTTCAGCCTGTGTACATCATTTTTTGTTATCCCACATGTGAAGAGTGTTTTCATGCCTGAATTCTGTTAATACATGGAAAATATGAAAATCAACTTACTAGAAATGCAAGATCAGTCAACAGTGAACATCATGTGTGCTTTTATTATTGTCAATCTTCTGTCAATGTTATTGTTGTATGCTAATACAGGGCAAACTTTTCAGTGTAGTTCATATTTTCAATTGCACTAGCATGGAAAGATGCCAGAAAGTGTACTTTTATTCTCAATCTTTTTGTTTACAATTCATACTGACATACTTGAAGTTTGAAGTGGACAATTTAGCAGCATTACTGATGGTACAATAAATTTTTTTGTGGTTGCTGGACAAAGGATATTTAAAATGGACAAAGCTGATGGGGATAAAGTTAGAACAAAAGAACTAATTTGCAAGTTAATAGTGCTTAATCAGTTTGTCGCATTAGTGGCTGTTTTAACAAAGGGATATGGGCAGAGGGATTTGGACAAAGAGGGTTTAGAGCCAGTGAAAAGGCCAGGCCCCAGATGTGATAACATTACAGTGAGTTTAACATTGTGCTGGTTGAAGGTGAATGAGTAGGGACTCTTTAGCCAATCATGTGGATAATTATGCGTAAATATACAGTAGTTAAATAATCAAACAACTGAACAGAGGCCGGCCTACAAATGCGTTCACACGCTTCACCTGATCAGCCATCCAGTAAATAGTCCCTGCTTGTCTACTGACTAAAATGTATTATAACGCTTATATAGCCATTTATGGGAGGATTATTTAAATAAAGCTCCTTTCACCTCACAGGCTGACTAAGCGTTTCCAAAATCTGGAATCAGGAGAGTGAGATTTACAACCTGTAGCTAATATCTGAATGAATTCCCAACTTTTGTGTGATACAGGCTAGGCTCTTGACTCATTAAGGTGATGAATATTCAATTTGCAAAGATATGATCTTATCCTGCAAAAGAGCAATATTAATAGGGCTGGAATACATGCTCTTATCCAAACACATATAAATTAATCATGACTCCCCAGTGTAGGCAGAGTGTTGTGCAGAAAACATCTGTAGCATAAATTACTCCATTGCAATCACATCATGTCTACCCACAGACAAACAGGAGATTTAATGATTTTCTGTTTACATGTTTAGCAGGGGAAACATAGCTGCTGTCCCTGAACCTGGGTAAAGGAAAAACTTAACTGCACAAGCTGAAAATTGTAGAGGCTTCCATAACATTTTATTAGAGTTGTTACTTTGTAATAGGATTGCTATTTCCCAGATGTAATGTGATATAGATTGGGTTTCAATTTATCTAGAGGCTTTAATTGCCTCGACCTAACCCATATAGAAAATAAGCATAATGTTAATGGGATATCAGTTTCACCCCAATAAAGCAAGGTGATCCTATATTGTAGTGCTTCCTACAAACTGGAGGATGTCAAAAGAGTGATAATGGTCAGTTTTAGATGCTTTAGCTTCACCTTTTTAACTCAGGTAATACGATTGTAATCTGATGAGGCTGTCGTATATTTTATAAGACATAAACTCATGTATGAGATATCACTTTCATTACTGCTCAGTTAGCAGCTCTTGTGGTAACAGTCAAATTATAGTGTTGGTTCAAAACAGAAGCATCAAACAGATGGCATTTTGCAGAACCTGCAATAATTTTTCTTTATGGCGTTCAAGAACCAGTGTAACTTGGATCGCAATTGGCGCCATTCATGGCAAGTGCAGATGGTGTTTTTGATTGTTTATTGATAATAGTCTAGAAACCAGGTGAAATTGCATTGGCAGGATACGGTTGACTGGGTGTTAACTCACAATATCAGACACAATTACTCAATAAATTAGAGTTATAGACGAATGTTAGATTTCTTTCTGTGGTCACTTATGTAGTATACGCATCTCATTATTTTCTGGTTTGGATTGTTTCCTTTTCAGCACCCTTCATTAAGAAAGTCACTGTATTATAGGAGGGCAGTTTCCTACACTGCAGCAGATCTAACAGTCAAAATGAAATTTGACCTTTGGGCCCTGTGAATTATCCTGTGAGTATGCATCACAGCTGCAGGTTTCTGCCAAGTTCATTAGGACGCTGGAGCAACACAACGCATGCTTTATCATAGCAATAGAGATGAAGCCTGTGTGATAAATATTGTATCAGGCGCCAGTCTTTCTCACAGAGACCTATATGTACGGCTCGGAGCCTTATCATCAGCCTTTCATGATGTACATACTATGTACTTTGTCAGAGCTGTGTATGGAAATCCTTTTTTGTTGTTTTTTAATGAATTATCCACATCTGCAGTGCCAGTCGAGATGCAGCTGACATCTATTTAGAAATCTGACATCACAGAGACTTGTCTTTACTTACTGGTGACTGAACATGTAGGTTGTGAATATTATATCATATATAATATGAAGCATGTTGCTTTCTTTAGTCATATTACTAGTTGGCGTACAAGAGCTAAAGAGACCTGTTTGGCTACACAAAAAACATCTACTCTGCTTTGCAGCTTGCTTGTTGTTGGGTTTACAAATCATTATGAATGCAAATTTACTCAAAATTTTGATAAAAAATTAAATGCATCATATTACATATTATATGTATCATGTTACACCACAAAATCATATGTTTTTATTCAGAAATGCACTATTAAAGAATACTGGATAACTTTTAGAATTTTGTAAAAAAAAAAATTGGCTAGAAGTAGTATTCAAACTCGATTTTGTGCGTTTGTCTGTGTTTTTTCTTTTTGTGTGTGTGTCTGCATTCGTCTCTCTGTCCAGAATTACATTTTTGCACACATTTTCTCTGTCTGTTGAATCGAGTACATCTGTAATGGTGGTTGTTCAGTATCTGTTAATCTGCTGAACTATCATATTGTAAATTGGTCCTAGACCTCCAAAATAACAGACATATCAAGAGAGTTTTACACAGCAGTCTGACTCAGTGCCCATAGCCTGCCATTCCAGGCACACCATCACTTCAGATGTTTGAGTCTTCATTTGCCATGACAACAGTGCAGATGATAGAGTATGACACATCTTTGACAGACTGGGGAGAAAAATAGGCTTGTATGTGTTGTTTTCCTGTCACTCTTGGCTTTATGTAACAAACATCTATAAAAGCCAGTGCTGCTGCTTCTTGTGCAATCCAAATTGCTTTGCAGAGCTGATAATGGTATTTTATCTGGCGTCTGCAGACATCCAGAGACCATTAATGGATGCTCCCTGGCTGGGTGTAAGAGGATGCACCAAGCCAACTGGTCAAGTCACACACTGGAAATTAAACATTTTGCGAAAGGATGTGATGGGGATAAATGCATATTTCCTGTTGTGCTCCAAAACAGTTACATTGCTGTACTAGTCTCAGCGCCTAACCCACTCAGTTGGCCTAATTATGGGAGATCAGCCTGAGTAGTCTGTTGTAAAAATCTGTATTATTTATGAAAATCTGGCCTTTAAATCCTTTGACTCATTTCACATTGCAACCTAAAACAAGAGAAAAAGAGGCACTTCAGCTGCCTACCATTCTGCCATAATTACCGGGATATATTAAACATAACCAGTTATGATAATAAGGTCATTAAGATAATTAATGCATCAATTGGAACATTTTTGTGCCAACATGTTTTTTCATAACCCAAGTGGCATTAATATCTCTGTGTTGTACAGCTTGAAGTAGAGATTTAAAGACAATCTTTGTTTTCTGGAATTAATATGCAAATTTATGCAGAAAGACGCTCCAAAATCAAATCATCTACTTTGCAGAGGAGTCCTATGGCGTAAGTATGAAGTTCTTGAGTGACTATGTTCACATGAACGTGTCAATAGATAGACATACTGTATGCCTTGTCAACAACATAATGCCCAAGATGCTATGTACTCTGGTGGCTGGGGAATGAAGACAGAGAATTATGGAGGCATGAGGTGAGAAAATAGAGCCACTGGTCAAACAGCCTGATGCCAGAGCATGCAGCAACAGTGATGGCTGATGGCCATGCCTCAGCTTGGCCTGGCTCAATATTTACACAGCTGTGTCTGGTCTGGAGCACATCAATGCAGGTCGGCCACCTCGCTGACCACAGTGGGTCACCACAACATGCAGACACCAAAAACAAATTAGCACAATCTGCTTTGACTCAAAAACTTGTGGGTGGGCTCTCATGAAAATAACTGAACAGTAAACACAGCACTTGTTTCCAAGTGCTAAATGTAATCAGTCTTAGCTGGGAACATTTATATACAGGAGGATGGTTTTTATTTCAACTTATTCCAATCAGCTTCTGACAGAGTTCTGCTGTTTTATCAGCCAGCTTCTGTCATTTTGAGCACTATGTCATTCAAATATTTCAAATTAAATAATTGCATCTAATCATGATGTAGGAAACTGTTAGGATTATCATCAGTGATTGATACTGTGTACCAGCCTGGTCAGATTTGTAATACTGACAAGCTGCTGCAGTATCAGCATTTCAGTTTCCCTGTTGTTAAATAATTGATTTAACAATGACAATGCCATGGGTTTATTTGTAAATGCTCCAAAGAGTTGTCTGACTGTAAAGCATAAGAATACACATCTTACACTAAACTGCACCAAATATTCTCAGTAGCTGGAATTTTCTCAGCAAAATGAATATTGTCAGTGCAGATCTTACACAGTAATCTCAAACTCTCCGTCTCTCTCTCCCTCCTTGTGAACAGCAGGTAACCTTTGCAAAAAAACAATCCTTTTAAATCATCCATTAATCCCATTAAAATTAAGTAATATTGATATGCATTGAGAAGCAATATTGATATAAATCTAAGGATACCCACCTGTATTAAAAATTCCAGGTTAAAAAAGAACATTGGGTCAAAAGCTTGGAAAGTATACATTAAAAATAAAAGCTTGAGGTTAATTATGCTTTCTTTAAATTCTGACAATCTGTCTTTAAATCAAGTTGCACATTAGAAATATTCTTGATTTTAGTTGGAAAATATCATGTTATGTAAGTAAGACTGAGACTGGCATCATACTGCCAAAACAGTTCTAAATAAAGTTTGACATTTTTCATATAAAAATCTCATAGGACTTTAAGCTGGTGTTAACAGGAAGTGAGGAAAGACTACAGAGAAAGAAGGGGATTGCTAACCCCCACAGTTAATGCTTTGTGAGAAATGTTTAACGTCAGAAGAAATATCCTACATGGCATGAAGTCATGCATTTACAGAAGAGTGAGAGAGTGCGTAATATTTAAGGAGCGTAAAGTAATTATATCTTTCCTTGATGGATCCAGGGTTTCATTTGAGTAAACACGGTAAAGTATGGAGCACTCTTGGGCTGAGAAACCAAGTTGCTGCCATGATCATTTACTGTCTCTTCATGGCATCTGTCATGCTTGGATGTCTAACACACACATTACTTTCTAACATTACATTCTGCATCTTGGAAAGTGAGCTCATTGGGCAGCAGCTCTGCAAATAATCCACAACTTCTTTTCATTCTGATAGATGCTGCTGGTTTTCTCTGAATTGTGATGAAAGCATTTGCGTCATATATTTGAGGCATTGTGAGGATATTCAAGCCAGAGTCCTTGGGTATAGACTCTGTTGCGTAAAGCATTGAAAGGAACATTGGTGTACAATGATTTTGTTTGTGGTCTGTACAGAACTTCCACACAATAAATAATATCCTGGATATTCAGGATTTCTCTGACGTTTGATATGTGGTATTGTGTGCTTCGAGTTTAGACATGCAGTGGGCTGTTCAAAGAAGACCTCTGCAGTCCAAACAACGGAGCCCATAAATTTCTACATCATTATGGGCTATTCAGTTTTCCCTGCTTGATGTGGATATTTTAGAAGCCAGAGGGCCATCAAAGTCAAACATAAAATACAAATGAGAACTTTATGAACTCATACTCATTTACAGTCTGCTGCTGTATGCTGTTTAATTTCCCCTATCACGCTTTATCTCAATCATGCTCCTCCAATCTGTTGAAATCTTAATGTTATATAAAACACAACAAACACAATGCCTCGTATCAGGTCATTAACCTGTGCTTTATATTCTATGTGTATACACATACAGTATATATACAGTACATTTCTTCAAATTACTCCAGCATTTAACTGCAGCATCTTTCACTCAGCTATAATTGTTCATTTATTTACAGAAAATTCTGAGCCAAAAAATACACCGACCTTAACAACTTCCCGTGGGAGTGGCCAGTAAAGTAGGGGCCTCAAGCACGATCAGAAGTATTTGGCCAGTCGACGTCATTATTTCCCTGGCCATCTGATATAGCCTTACCAACAGTCACAACTCTCACACCTCAATTCACCTGCCAAGGGCTAATGCCCAAGGTCACATTTAGCCTCAGGTTAACACAGTGCAGTCCACTATCACCATGAGGTACCACTGTTAGGCATAAAGCCCTCTGCTGCACAGTTGTTCAAGTTATTAAAGTTAACTTTCACCATACTGACTTTTAAATGAAATATAAATATGTATTAATATTTAGCTTTAATAATTTTGCCTGATAAGGATTATTTTTCTCAGTCACATTCTTTTAATTTGATTCCAGTCGAGTGGGTTTAGAAAATGATCCTCTCTGTCAGATAGTGAGTGTCACATTCAGTTTTTGTGAATTTGGATAACCTTTAATGAAAGGTTATATCTCTAAAATATTTGTTGTTTGTAATATATTTTTTTATTTGCATCCTGCCTCAGAATTTTAAACAGCTGTTAAAGCACCTGCATGATGAGGATCATGTGATATGATTGACAGTTCCAAGATCAAGAAGGAACCTCAACAAAATAATGTATTTATGTTCTGTACCGTGGAACAATAATTCAGCTGAATTATTCATGTGCATAGCAGGAAAAAAAAGTTAATATTCCTGTTTCATTGTCACATTGCCATGATGGACACATATGCTGATTAAAAGAAGCTGGAAGCAAAAATGCATAAAAACGTTTAGTGCATTAAACCCCCCAAATGATAGTGTGTTTAAATTTTTTAGCATCTGGTAATTGCTGTTGGAACTTCGAAACAGAAAAAAGGTTAGGGAGGACAGAGGAAGTGGTGTTAGCTAAATACAAAACAAATAGTCTGCATTGTTATAAAGACCAGAGAAATGTGTTTATTTAGTTTATTACTCAAGTATACTGCACATATAGCTTTGAATAATACTCACTTTTAGATTTATTTTAGGAGGGGGAGCCTCATTGTTGGAGGGGTATATTCAGATATGAATCAAAATGGTCTCAGTGGATGAGATCAACTCTGCTCGCAGGCAAATATACCATGCAAGCTGGTTACACAATCATAATTCCCTATCCAAACAAATCTACTGTCAATATCTGTTTTGTATTTTTGTTGTCCATGTTGGATTTAGTATATTGATATAGTGTATTGTGTGCTGTCAACACATTGAAAAATGTGATGAATGTCATGCTTTGCAATGTAAACAGGTATTAGAGAGACTTGTAGCATCACGGTCAGAGATGCTGCAGAGAAGAGTTTTTACTCCCTGGTGTCTTAAAGACATGTTGATGCTCACAAATCCAGACCGAACTTGGTCAATGTCAGAGGATGTGCATGGTGCTGTTCGAAATCTGCTCCAGTTTATCGTGTGTACAGCAACCCAATATTGCAGAATAATTATTTGCAATGATGGGAAGATGCTACAAGGCATGGGGGAGAGTGGAAACATTTCTGCAACAGAGTGAGGATGAAAATAAATGAGCAGATGGAGGGGTGAGAATTAGGCTGAATCTGCCATTGATTTTATGAGGTACTGTACAGCATCTCACGGAGTAAAGATAGTGAAGAGGCACGATCACAGGAAAAGCTGTTTATCTTTGATTTCCCTCAATCAGTAATCAGGGCCCTAGTTTTGTCAATTATTTGTAATTTGTGCCTGTTTGACAGCTCGTAAGCCCATAAGATCCAAGAGAATGCTGAGCCTCATAAAGAAAGGCAAATCCAGACTTTATAGGATTACTGACTCCCTCATAAACTAGGAACTCAACACCCTCCTGAGCGAATATTCCATTTATAGGATTTATTTTGTAGATCCCAAAACAGAGAGTTCACCGCTTTGCTGAACCAAAGGAGATCAAATGGTAGAGCCCTGATGTCAACAGCGTGCTAAGCTTTTCAACATGCATCACCTCAGCTGACACTGTGAGAGGTAAATCTGGTGGGCCATCAATACTGTGAGAGAGGGAATTGAACATGATCCAAAATGCATCAGATGATGGATCACTGAGACGAGGGTTAAAGGGAATAAGACTGCTTGCTGCGTCAATACAGAACAGTTGCAAATAATGGCTATGTTAATGTGGCATTGGATTAAAAAATATAGATCAGCGATTCTCAACCAGTTCTACCCCACGGCGTAGTTCTGCAGCTGCCACAGGGTCTTGCCAAGTAGCACAACTAATTTGATGAAATAGAAATATGTGTGTAGGAGGAGAATAACCTTCCAAATAGGATTACAAATTGGTCTGTTTCAGATCTTTAGTAAATTTACTGTCACAATAACAAGTAAAGTACTGTAAGAGCGACATTAGGCTGTCTGCGCATTACACACCTCCCACCAGCCTGAGTCAGTTATAACACTTTGAGAGTACATGGAAACTAGTTAGCAAGTGAACAGAGAAGTTGAAATAATTAACTAAAGGTAAGAGCTGAATGGTTGAAATAGCAAGCTAAGAGAAGATGAACAGCTGAAATATTTAGCCAAAAGTAATGGACACACATGTAAAATAATCAGCTCAAACTAAGGGATAAATGGTTGAAATAGTCTTGCTTAAAGCACCGGATAGAAAACTGACACAATTATCTAATAATTAGCTGCTCCTCCACGTGTTAGAAGTAGGAATGCAAACTTAACCAAACCAGCATAAACACTGACAGCTGAATTTATGAAAAAATAAAGACATCCAGTTTATATAGTGTTACTTAACATCCAATTTGAAATCAGTTGAAATGAACACATTTGGAGATGAGGGTGGTTGTTGGTTAGAGCTCAAACGATTTGTCATCGCAACTCAAATGTGACAACTTGCTGTTTATCTTTGTCAAATATGACAGTAAATTGAATATCTCAGTGTTTTAGACTGTTATTTAGAAACAACAAGCATTGAATGCATTACCATTGCCTCTGAGAAACTGTGAATCTTGTCATATTTTTGCCATTTTTTTTCATTATTGAATAATCTGATTATTATTTTCATTTAATCAATAAATTATCATTAGTTGCAGCCCTAGTTTGAATGAAGGAGTACTGTAACTTATCAGGCAGAGAAAACATTTTCATCTTGTTTTTTCACAGTAGTCTTTGTTTTGCACATTCTGCGTCACTTAAAGACTCATTGTCTTTACTACAATGAAGAGAGGTTCACATTTGTTCATTATTACATTAGATTCTACAAACTCTAGGGTTTGTGGAATTAGTAAAATGCAAAATAGAATGCACTTTTGTGTGCAGCAGCAAAACAACACAGGAGAACAAAAAAAAGACAACAACACAGCAGGAATTCAGCTTCATTTAAGTATAAGACCAACATTTTCCATTAAAAGATTCCATTCATCTTGTTTGGAAAAAATACAAGACGCACTGTACTAGCACCGATTTTTACTGAAACATCAACTTCAAAATCATATTCTGAGATGAACCACACAAGAAAAAAAAATCCTTTTAACTCTGTTCCATTTTCTTCTGTGTATTTGAAAGTTGAAATGAGCCCATATAACAGACTCACACTGTTTCTTCCCTTTCTACAAATTCATCTTTTCATCTTAAATCAAATCATACGAGGTGTCCCCAAGCAGCATGAGGACAGGCTGACTGATTTATGTTTCCATGCTTCTGTTCATCTAAGTGCCTGCTGTTTACACTCTATAGTGTATTAATTTATAAGTAAAAAGACATTTCACGCTACACATGACATTGTTTATGTATAAGGTTGTGGAGCCACATGTAAGAACTGTTTGTGTTTCCTAGGGGTGGAGGTAATTACCAGAGCTGGGAGAGATTTGAGCTTTCTTCTCCTTCTCTACCTTCATTTTTAATATGCCCACATATATGGTTTTCACCACAGAGGGAAATATGTACAATGTGTTTTAAAGACACGTGCTAGGCTTATGGCTTTGTGCCTGAGAATGACATGTGTGGGATGAGCTAAAGCAGGATGTTTCTGAGTGTATGAATAATTTTAAGCTCTGAATGATAACATCTAATTAAATGAGTCAGGGGGAAAGTCTGCTTTACTCATTTGTCTGGATGCCTTTAATGCCAGAGCCTATTATTCCTCACTAACAGGGCATTTTCCTTTTCCTTTCATATTATCACTAATGATAAGGTATGTAGCCTATATGTGCCTACTATATATTCTCCTTTGCTTGCCATGATGGTTTGTGTTACTGTCCTACAGCAATATAGTTCTACAAAGGCCATAGTGCAGCTCGCTTGTTATTAGATGACAGAGTACCAGAGGGTATTACAATCACTATCTCAAATGTCAGAATATGCAGCAACATCCTTACCATGACTTCCTCTTTCTTTTTTTCCAAGTCAATAATATTCTCTGCATTGAAGAAAAATCAATGTGTGTGAGGCATGATGGTATTGTGAATTCTAGACACACCAATCTCCACTGCAGAAATGTCTCCTGATGACTCAGGACGGTTGCTGTGTGTGTGTGTGTGTGTGTGTGTGTGTGTGTGTGTGTGTGTGTGTGTGTGTGTGTGTTTGTGTGTGAAAATTGCACATCATCGAGCAGTCAGAGTGCAGGATGCAAAGGAAATAAGTCAAGGTGAAATCAAGTTTTTTTTTTTTTTCAACACCATCAGGTTTGAAAAATATGTGTCTCCTCTTCCTCTCTGGTTGAGACACACACACGCCAAACATGAAAAAGCCAGGAGATGAAAAAAGAAAAACATATCAAGTATTCTCTGTGCTTTCTCTACAGTCATGTCAATATGAGGGTAAGTGACTGTTCAATATTCTCCACCGACCTCCAAAATGATGAGAGGGGGGTGATGTAAGAGTTACAACTGCTGCAGTGTATTAGAGAGAGAGTTGGCGCAGAGAGGAGGGAAGGGAGGAGCGAAGGAGGGAAGAAGGGAAAGACAAACTGACAAGACGGATTCAGAGACAAAGAGCATAGAAATTACTTTGTGGGGGCCTTAGAGATGAATGTTTACCTGACTGTTGCGCTTTAATTTGCTTCTAATGCACTTCCATCTACAGCCTGATCAATTATTTACACAATATTTTCCTCTTATACTTAAGTCATGCTATTTAGTGAGATGAAAAAAAATCTAAACGTTAAACGCCTTTGGTTTAATTCAAGCTCTTCAATTGGTTTCATGATGCTATTCAGGCTTATCCGACATGCTCTGCCCACACTGGTTGTAGTGAGTATCAGATCACAATCCACAGTCAATGGCTTTTCCCTGTACTGTATAGCTACACGTTCTCGGGGGAAAACTCCCACACACGTATTCAGTTTCACAGTGGTGTGAAGATGTGTGTTGTGTTGGATGGGCTGAGGTGACCATTTGATAAAGCGCTGCTCTTGTACAAAACTCATTAACAGAACGTGATGTTGTTGTGTAGGAGGACATATGGAGTGTATTGTAAATGGTGAGCTTTGCAGGAGACAGTAACAGGATGGTGTGAGCTCTAATTCAATCATAATAAAAGAGAGCCAAAAAAAAAGAAAAAGACTTTCAATTTTATTTTTTTCAAGTGCGTCAATTAGGACCGGGGCTATAGCTGGAACAGTTTAAACAAGAAAGGTTTAAGGCAGTCACACAGCAACAGTACTGTTTTGAAGAACAGTTTTTATATAAAATAAATAATTAAAAAACAGCTTTGAAACCAGTGGGGTTAGTCACCCCCTTTGCTACATTTTGAGTTTACCTTCTCATTTGTGCTCTGGCTCTGCCACTGTTGAAGGTCCTTCTGAAACAGCGTCTCAGAAGCTGTTTTTCCAGGTGAAAGAGTAAGATTGAATTACAATGAAACTGAACTCCAGAAAGAACAAAGTCTGTGGGGAAAAGGGACACAAAAAGAGAATAAATCAAAATGCCACAATAAATGTTGAATGTTTGCTCTATACCCAGAGAAGTGTAACTTAGTGGCTACCACAGGTCAGAGTGATACCTCTTCAGGGACCCATAAAGAGATTTGTCAAGTCCCTGTGTCTCGATGTCAAGTGGGCGTTTAAATGGATCGAGCTCACTCCCTGACCTGGCATACTTGTCTTGTCAACCTAACTCAATAAAGCCACAACCATCAGATTGAGTCAAGTGAGTTTGATTTTTGTGTTAAAGGTTTGTAGCTGTAACCGTTGGGCTGTGGTGTGTTTGAACTCACTAAGGAGAAATTATCATCTATGGAGATTCATTGACCCTTCACTCATCTCCGCAGGCTTACTTTCCGTATAGACTTATCACGATCCTAATCAGGATTAGTGTAATATGGAGATTAATTAAAGGATAATTCTGGTTTTATGATATTCAGATATTTCTGTGGCCTGGGATTTGTAAGGGTACTGGAGATTGTATTTATCAAACATCTCAGAATTACTCCAAGGTATTTTGCAGAAAGTTTGTCTAGGACTAAAACCTAGTCCCAGTTTAGATGGACATGAAAGATAATTATAAGCTTCCTCCAGGCACGCAACTCATGAGAGAAATTTATAAGACTGAATATTAAATGATGTATTTGGTTTTAATTGTAGCTAAGAATTCAATGCACTGAAATCACTATATCTTAGTAGTCAGAAGAAAAATCAAGACATTTGTCTCATTGTGATGAAAATGAGATGAATGTTTTATTTAATATCAGACTGCAGTTTCAAATGGTTTGATGGACATTTACACTGTGGAAATGAAACAGAGTAGACATTGGGGAGCAGTGGTACCTTTGGGAAATTCCCTATGAACATCAACCATTGCTATGGTACCAGGTCAGTATCACCAGTAAAGCCTTTTTTCTTCTTTCAGAACGCTTCAGGTTCTGAAAGCACAAAATCTGAGCTATTGTGGTTTGTTTCCTCTCCTCCTCTTTCAACTCAAAACCACAGAGCAGACCAAATTACAACAGACCAAACTGTGATGTAAAGTAAATGCACGCTGCCCAAACAAGTCAGAGCAACAGTGCTTTACACTGTATGCCTAATGAACATAGACATGTACTGTTGTACTGTATGCCTAAGGACAGAGCGTTTTGTTTGAAGACTTATGAATAGTTATCATTAGAGCCTGGATGATCAATTGGTTGTTTACACATGGGCTAAGATTGGCTCATCACAGATGTACTGAATTTGGTATTTATCTTGGCTGATAAATGTTGAGATATGTTGACATGTTTGAGGTAGTTTAGAAGTGCCACCATTACACGTTTATGTCCACCAAAGAGTACTGACAGGTTAATTTTTTAACCATAAATTGAACACCTCAGAAAATAGTTATAATTCCTGTTATAATTTCCCAGACACCAAGATGACATCTTCAGAAACTGTCAAATTCATATTCCAATTAAATAGGGGACAATAAAAGTTGGGGTGTCCACTCCTATTGTAAGAAACAAGATAATGCACTTATTTGTTCCCTCCTTCTTCCTCACCTTCCCTTGTACCATAGTCGGAGTGACCATCAGGCCCACTAGGACTAATTCCAGTGGGCCATTGCATTGGTCGGCCGTCAAAAAAATACAGACATTTTTACCGGCCCTCTCTGTGTACCTGTTATTCATGCTGCATATGAGAGCATGCTGTGTGTGTGTTCCAGGACTGGGCTCACCAGCTGCTCACAACCAAGATTCACTCCAACCGCCACCCTCATCTCCTTACCCAACCATGTAGTATTCAACTGGGGAATAGATTCTCCTCTCTCTGTATCTCTGTTTTGCCTGATGCATCATTGGTCGTGTTCCAGTTGCTGCGCTGAATCCGGCATGGTACACGGCGCCAAGAGACTGTTACTACTCACGCCCTTTATCTCCAACGCTGGTGCAAACGGCTTCACCTCTGTGTTCCTCTGGGTGGAATGTCTGCAGAGCCACACAGTTGGCCTCTCCCACCAACTAAAATGATGAGATCTGCTGTTGTCCACTCTTCCAGACGCCAGAGTTGCTGACATTTTACATTGTCCTTACAATCCGCTAAACATGTTCCTATCTGTGCGGAACGTTATTATTCATGTTGGGTGCAGTGACATTGACAAAATCTGTCTTTATCTGGGCAATTTACATCTACATAGTGGGCTCCAGGAGTCTCGCCCTTCACACAGTGTATTTTTTATTAACAAATTGAATCTCCTCTGCAATCATCCTTCCTTCTTTAGAAATGATGGAATTTACACCAGTAACCAAGGAGCACAAGTTTTGCAAATAATCTATTTTTTCTGCACTAAATACCTCTACACTGAACTCTCATGATTTTAGAACTTTTGTCTCACAGGTCAGTCATACCAAGCCTAACTCTCCATAAGAGTTGCGGACATCTAAGCCTTACTTGGCCTCACAGATTTTAAAATCTGACCCCACCACTTCTTTGGTCTAATAATAAAGGAAAGGTTTAGGTTTTATTCATTTCAATATTACGAGCATTGTTCAGCACACAAAAAGTGGACCAGCTGGAAAAAAAACTAAAGCATCCTAATATTGTGGTACTATCAGAAACTTGGTTGATGCATTGTGAGTGACTCTGAGGTAGCCTTGAATGACTATAACCTTTTCAGAGTGGATAAAATGTTCAAGAGGAGGAGGTGTGACCATTAAACAAAAACGTATTTTACTTGTACAGTTCTTAATACTGTCACAGTAGAAAAATGTTTTGAGTTTTTGCCTCTGAAAGTGTGTATTGTCCGCAACAACTGGTAAAAATGGTAAGTGGATGGCACTTATATAGCGCTTCTTTAGTCTAAAAGACTATTCAAAGCGCTTTACAATACTTGACACATTCTTGCCACTCTAAATTATCTCAGATTAGCTTCATTTTTAACAAACAGAAAAGAAAACTACGAACTACCACCAAAGCAGTATTCAAGCTTGATTTTAATAACCATTGTCCCATAATTTGCCTTAGAAGTACCTGGATTAAAAGGACTATGTCCATGCATGGTGAATGGACAGAATTTCAAACATTTTGATGAGCAGGCCTTCTTGAATTATCTTTTGGCAAGTGATATTCATGATACTGCTACAATCCCAGATGTTTAATGAGTTGTTAACTCAGTGTTTGATTAGCATGCATCTTTTCAAAAGTCTAGAACAGGTCAAGTCCCTGGTGCTCATCTGCAATATGAAAGAGTAAATGGAATAAATGTTTGTTTTAAATTCCCAAATCGTATAAAAATCCAGCAATATTCTGGAAGGCAGTGAATCCACTAAACCGTAAGTCTACCCTGTCATTTCCTCTTCTATCCACAGCTGACGGTTGCTCAATATTAGTCCATAAAGATAGTTGTAAACCCATTTAAAAAAAAAACAAATTACATGCAGCAAAGCGCCACGGGTCGGATTCAAACCCAGGCCTCTGCAGCTAGGACCAAACCTCAATGGCACGTGTGCCACCAGTTGGCTCAATCCTGGCTCCTGTTCTGTTCACTCTGTAGACCATAGTTTTGCTTCAATAACTGGGTGTAATTCACCTCTTTATGCTGATGATACTATTTTGTACCGGTGGATTTATGGTTTTATTTTATTGGGGTTCCCTTTAGCTGATGCAAAGCGTCAGCTACTTTTCCTACTGAAAACATAAAAAAACAGATAAGACATTTACAGATAAAACAACCACATGAAAATAAAAGTAAGAAAAGTATAGTACAGTTTCCATCCTTTTACACATATCCATGCATTATTGTATCAATATATAATGATATATAATACTATTCACTAAATTCTTAAACACTTTATATATGCACAATTAAATGAACAATACAATACAAATGAGTAAAACAATAAAATTGTAGTTACATGTGTATGGACATTAGGTGTAACTGCACCTGTTTTTTAAAACTCTATTTATTGTGTTCTTTAGCAGTCTTCGCTGGAAGTTCCATTCAATCATGTCTTGATACAGTGGTGTGCATTGCATTTATTGTGTTCTAGATTTAGAAACTGTGTAGAGACCTCTTGTTGCATGTCTGGTGCAATATCTATGTGTGTTAGAAATTAATGTTAGTTGACTGCAGACAATTAAGCATTTTTTGTATGTTGACGTTTCTGATATAATCAAGGACGGATATAATAAATGCTGTCAGTCTCTTCTCCACTTTCAGTCAGGAGAGTTTGACATGCATGATGTTTACATTTGTCCTTGGTGGGCATCGAAGAGCAAGATGAGCTGCTCTGTTCTGAGCTGGTGGCAGTTTTACTTGATCCTTCCTTGCCCAACCTGACCATATCATTGGGCAGTAGTCTAGATGTGATAAAACTAAAGTCTGCAAGAGTTGTTTGGTCAAGTGAGGTGAGCTGAGCACCTCATAATAACAGACATTCCTTCCCATCTTAGCAACAAGAGAATTATATGTCCTATCCATGACAGTTCAGTCTAAAATAACACCAAGAAGCTTTGTATCCTTTACTTGCTCAACAGCAACATTGTTTAAGTCAAGTTTACAGTGCAAAGAGTGGTCTCTTTGCTTTTTTCCCAATGCTTTTGGTCTGTGATATGTTTAAGACTAGTTTATTGTTAGTAACCCATTCTAGTACTGTCTGCAACTCATTGATCCGACTTGCAGTAAAGTTTGGGTGCATATGTGTATATGGTTGTATCCTTTTGCATACTAGATACACAGACATTCTTAAAAGCAAGTGGAAGATCATTTGTGAAAACGGAAAAGAGTAATGGGCCAAGCGAACTTCCTGATTCCTTATAACTACCTTGTATTTCTTGGTACCTAGCACCTTTTTTAAAATATATTTTACCTAGCTATATTGTAAATTAGGTCTCTACCTAATGTATTTCCGACTTAAAATAAAGTTTGAATATAATAATTATGAGGACTCAAAATGCAACTGGGTAAATGTGAGTCTTAAGATTTAAAGGATTTAAAAGTGGCAGCAAATGGGGAAGATCTGACACTGAGGGATCAACTGTTCCATAGTCTGTGAGTGGCAACAAAAAGTCTAGTCACCTTAAGATTTGGACTGAGAGTGAGGAACCAGAGTGAAGTAGCTAATCAGAGGATCTGAATGGTATGGATGTAGAATGCATGACAAGGAAATCGGAAATGTAAGCTGGTGCAAAACCATGCAATGATTTAAAAACAAAAGCATCTTGGAATCAACTCAGTTTAACACCTAACTGGTAACAGGTAGCAAAGAGAGACCAGTACAGGAGAAATGTTGTCTCTCTACCAATAAGGAATCTCGCTGCTGTATTTTGAAATCGCAGCAAGCGAGCTAGGGATGAGTGACTGACTCCCACAAGAAAACATGCAATAGCTAATATGTGAAGTAATGAAAGGGTGCAAGACTGTCTGAAGAGAAAGACACAGTTTAATATTTGCTACTGACCTCATGTGAATGAAGCTAATGCTGACAACAGGGTTTGTCAAGCATTAACACCAAGTCGAAAACGATACCTAGATTTCTGGCAATAACAAGGACCTCGATCATTTAGCTGTAAAAAAAAAAAAAAAAATCTGGTCATTACAAGCTCATCACTATAGCTGTGTAGCTGTGATAGAAGATATTGTGTTTTCTAAAAACAGACTCCAGTGGGATCAAAAAACAATGAGAATAATATCGGACCTAAAATGGTACCTTGTGGTACACCGCAGTAGACAATGTATTAGCCACCATGTCAACTACAAATTAACAGCACAGATAAAAAGGATTGAATTTGTTTTTAAACCGAATTATATAATCTGATTAAATCAAATTCATATGCTGTTAAATTACATACTTTCTCCCCAAAAAAAGAGATCAATATGCTGCCAGTCCCAAAGCAATGACTCCTGGCTCATCCAAAATATTTGAACCACTGCAATTCTTAGAAGATCTTAAAGTCTTATCATCTTAGACTGGAGACCCAAGGGACTTTCTCTAACCCAGAGGAAAAACAAAGAAGGCTATCAAGATCTATCCAACCTAAATAAACATCTGCTAGCAAGTAAACAGAACAGATTTCTGTTAAAGGTCAACTGCTTAAATTCAAAACGGAAACATGACCAGGCTGTAATCCAGCATCTCAAGCTTTGCTAAAGCATCAACAGACATGTTCTAAACAAATAGAGATGTCAGAACTGGACACAAACCCATATCCACAGGAGACTCTTTTCGTCTCTGCAACATGCAAGAGAAATTGTTTACATGCCAGCCACCAGGGATGAGAACACAGAAGACAGGTACAGTAAAAAAGAAAGGAGCAAGAGATATAGATAGTGAGCCAGGCAGAGATGGAAACAGAGGGAGAGAAGGAGGCAGTATGTGCGTATAATCCTGGACGTATTAAACTCTAGGGTGTGCTGCTGGATTTTTATGTCAATAATATGAACCAGCGCATGGCATGAGGTCATTTACTATACAAGTAGGACTTAACACAAACTGAGATGGTACCAGTCCCATCTGCCGCATGCTGCTATAATGGCCCTTTCACACAGCACATATTTGATTATGTTTTCTGTTCTCGATGCAAAAATAATACATAGATTTTATGGACTTTCACAATACAAGGGACAGATACAGTTAATGCATTCCATTATAATTTACTGTATGTACCTACCATATCAAAAGAAATGTGTTTCGACTCCATTTATGACTAATTTGATCAGTGGTGGTGACTCCATGCTGCTAAAAATATATTTGCTGAGCATATTTTCCTCAAAGTGTTCCTCTAAATGTCCATAAGGACAGATGCCCACAGCCACTGAGTACATCCTGGTTCACTGAGTCTTTCAATCCATCATAATCTTTGTCTCATCAAATCACATCATAGTTATTTCCCCCCATGATGTAGCAATTTGTAATTGTAGTTTCAGTTGAGTGCATTGTAAATGCCCCAAATCCACCTTATGTTTACTTTCTTATTGTAACATGATCATTTTACAACATGAAAAGGCTGAGGGTTTTCATAAAATGCTACTCAGGATTACATGTTTAACATAATTAACACTAATATTGTAATTACAAATAATTTTGTTAATTGCCCCTCATGTATGAACAGATGTAGGGAGCTTTAAACAATTCTGAATGTTATACTGTGCATCTGTTATCTGCGCATACCGCTGCCTTTGAACCTGAATAAGCAGTAAAAGCTAAAGAATAATACTGTACCTTAAACTGTGAGTTTGCAGGAGTCGTTAAGCGTCTTATGCATAAAGCAGTGTGTTGTTTATGAGTTTACTTTGATCTCCAGTAGTGTCACAGCCTCACTCACACACACAGACATGCATAAAAATAATAAATAAATATAAACTGCAAAATACTCCATGAACCCAACCACTTTGAAGTAGGTGTATAAAAACAATGCAATCCCACATCAGCACAGCCTTTTGGGGTCTTAAATATAAAAGACTGTTTACTCTTTTAAGTTGCTTTCAGAAATTGTGTTATTTATCACAAAGCTTAACATGATGCAAAACTTTATGAAAGGAATATTTAAATTACATGATCTCGGTAAAATTCTGTGACCAATCATGTCTTCCTAAAATGTAGTGCTTCACTCCAACATGCTTCAGGCCTGAGTTTAATATGTGAATATTTTTTTCTAAAATGCCCACTTAAAAACAGAGGACTTGGAAATTGTTTTTGTCAGAAACAGCAGTGAATGTGACAGAACTAGCGTGACACAGTGTCTTATTTCCAGATCATGTGTACGATTTAAATTCATTTCTATTAAACTAAAGTAGATTATTTTAGATCTACATATTGTTCTTTACATGTGCTCTGGGTATGTGTTCTTTATGTTGTTTTATTGGCCCACTAGTTAGCGGCACCTTTTTCCTTCTCTAAATCAGCTCAATTTCTGCCAGTTTCAGAGAGATTGACGTTGTATTGCATGTCGTCAAAGTTGGTCTCAGTACCCAGAATTCATTGGGGTGCAGGTGCAGCCTTTGCACTTCTTAAAAGTCAGTCTTCAGTTTTATTGCTGATCCTTGCGTCATCAGGTGTCACCTTATGTCAGCAGAGATTTGAGATTTGTCTGCTCTGTGTACACGTTCAGCATGAGTAGTAGAAAATGTCTTGAAATAAAGTCTTCGAGATCACAGAGGAGCCATTACAGTTGTTTTTCTTTAGTCTGGTTTTCAAAAGACCTGGCTATACATCATCAAATGATGCACATTGCTCAGTGTTTTCATAAAAATATAACTTTGGATGAATCAAATGGCCTGAGGTGTGATTTTTACATATTACACAGCCATAAACACCAGGATGTACAATTTATTAATCTTTATTTTTGTACTTCTACCAATTATATTTATTAAGTATTTTTTGTCAGATGTGAAGGTGTAGCCAAGGAGACTCGTCCTTAACTGGCGGACAAATGCATGGATGGAAAGAAGTCAGCCACAATCTTAAAACATGTAACTGGTTTTAATGTTGTGGCTGACAACCAACTATCACTGTTCCCACAAGGTTAATACTAAGATAATTGTCCTTGTTACATTGCTTGTGTTTGTTAGAGTTACTAAAAGTTTGCTCTGTTGTGTATTTGTTGTGTCAAACCCACACAAAACCTAAGACAGACAAGAAAATAGAAAAGTCAGAAAGAACCACAAACTCTTTCAAAACCGCATTTTGCAAGGGTCTGTGAAACCTGCTGTAAGGACCATTCATGCAGAGTGGTATCTTCAGAATGGAAGGAGGGGGTCTTAACGTTCAAGTGTGGTTATTTTATCAGTAAAGAGAACAAGTTCTTGATTATGCAAAGCACGGAAAAACACAATTTCTCTCAAAATAAAACAGGACTTAGATGAGTGAACCCTATGGTGGCATGCCGTGGTTGAGAATCATGTTTTATGAATGCATCACTCTGAAAGCATGAAGTATCATATTGTACAGTATAAAATCCAACCAGAAGTCCCCCTAAAACATTTATGAACAGATGGAGTGTATAGTCAGGCAAATACACAGCCAATCAGGAACATTCATTTAGATCTGTGCGTCAGTGGTTACTTCCAAGTTTGTCAAATAATTTGTGCTATAGCTTATTTAGTACTTCACTATACATTTCCAAACATCTGTGATAAATTTGCTCTGTCCTTTCAATGAGTACCATTTGCAGCTTTGTTGTTTGTTCTTTGGTCTGTATTTATGATTTGTTCGGAAATCCACATCTGCTTGCTACATAAAGGAAGAACATCTCTTAAAAGATAAAAGCTCATCCTCAAAGCCAGTTTATTTGAGTTCAACCCTGTTCATTTCCTGTCTCCGGCACAACCTCTCACTGTACCAACACTCCATTCACAGAATACAGAAAACAGTATTAAATATCATTCACATGGGCTTGTGAATCTTGATAGTTGACAATGAGTTTTGCCCATTGTAGGGTTGTGAACATTCTTCTGTTTAGCCACAAATTGAGATTTCAACAACTGCTGCGTTAATCTAAGATATTTCATGTCACTGGTGAAATGAGCCAGGTCATTTTAGCAGAGTGGGAAGCTGTCCAGTTAAGAAATGTGTCATGGCCCTTACTTTAAACATGTCTTGTGGCAGCATTGCATTATGATCTATTGGGTCCACTGCTGGTGCTGAAAATGTTCTCCTCCTCTTCTATTAAGGATTTCATCTATATGATTGTTAGTATGAGTCTAGAAGGGAGTCTTTATTTCTTTTCTGATCAATAAAATAATCAGTCAATTAATGGATTTGTTGAATGACTGACTGAAAATAAATCTGCATGATTTTTAACAGTAAATTTTTAAAATCATTTTTCATTTGTGGCTTTTTTTGGTTTCTTGAAATAATAGTACGCAAAGCATTCAGAAGAGTTCAAACCTCCAATGATGCCTAATAATCTCTGCTGTGAGCTGTCTGTTCACTCTGCAGAGAACAGAGGAGTTAGATAAGTCTAACTTTGGTCTAATAGTGGCACCTACCATGTATTTATTGATGTAAGTAATTTCTCACAATGGCAAACTCCAAAAATTATCTAAATGGTTTAAATGTCAGGACTGTGTTATTTCTAGCTTTTATAGAACTTTTTTCTATCTTTGATGTTATAGAGAACTGCTTTCATAACTGTAAATTTAAAAAGATGTGCACTGTCTTACCTATATAAAGTACAGGAGCTTGAGAGCAAATTGGGTTTGTTCCCTAAGTACCAGTGGGACCTAGTAACCCCATATGCCAAGTGATTCAGTAAATGGAAAGAGGAAACCTCTGCCAAGTGCAGTGGAACAGAGAGCGCTCATTTTAAAGTGTGTACTATAATCAAGGTTTTCATGTTTGCATTCTTGCATCAAGATATGAGAACTGGACAAATTTTATTTGTGCTAAATCTGATGCGTCATTACTCTCCATCCAATTTCCCAGTTTAAATATTGCAAGTTAATCCACTGAGCAGCGCTTCCAGTTTAAACACCCAACCATTGGAGAGGTCTTGAATGGGCTACGTAAATAATGAATGCTAGTCTTCTGTTGTCTCTATATCATACATGAGAAAGCTTTTATGCAGTCAAGAAGTAAAGTTTGAAAAATCAATGTACCATAGCCCGAGGTCAGTCACTTTTTTATTGTGCCAATGCAATACACAAGCTTTTGAACAAATAGCAGACAGAAACTGTGCTATTAAAGTCAAGTGAGGAGAAAAAAGCCAGAAAGGTGTAGGAAAGGACAAGTCGACCCGAGTTCAGTTACCTGGAAGGAAGATGGAACCTAAGTGCTTCTTCTGTATATTATGTCCATTTGAAAAACTGCACAAACAAGCCACAGAAACCAGCCACAGGTCATCCTAAAATCTATCTTTCTATGCTTCACATACAACCAACAAAACACTTTTAAAAAACATATTTAGGGGTTCTTCTTCCCTTCCTGATTCACACAAACTGTACCTGTCCATACAAACTCATAAGCCCCAAACCCATCAGAATAAAACAAAGAAAGTTACTACAATAAATACAGATCTTGATGAGCATTTTAAGTATTTTGGACATAATGCAAGAATGCCACAGTGGGTGATTATGTCAAAAAACAACACTGAGCAAGGCTATTTAAGAGGCCCTTCCTGATCATGAAAGAGAGGACCCCTTACCCATTTTTTTGACAATAGCCTACTGTCTTTTCCTTCCCCATTCAAGTCCTAACTTTCAACCTCCTATTGATTTGTAATTTTTCTTTCTCAGTGCTGAGGTTTGTTATTGCTCACTCAGTCACTTTCTTCTTTTTTCTTTTTTTTTTTTTTTGATTTTTTTCATTCCAGAGTTGCTGTCATGTTTCTCTTCTCTCCCGCCACTCTGTCTCCACAAAAGCTAGTTGTGTGAAATTATGCTGTCTGCCTCAAGTCATTGGTAGTCCATTGTAAGTGGTTTCTTTTTCAGTGAAAATGACAACTCATACTCTATTCTGGAAAAATTGGAATTTCAGACAATTACAACTTACTAGTCACAATGTTACTATTTTTTACATGCTCCCATTTGTGCGACTGCATGATAATCATTAGGTTGTTTAGGTGCCCTCCGGCATGAGCACTGCATTAGCCATTGTGGTTGAAAGTTGCACCAGACCTTCAACCTGTATGCATTTTAACATCAAAGTATGCGGGTACGATTTGTTACTGTAAAGTATGCAAAGTAAAATAAAGTATGTGAGTTTAACCAATTGTGCAGTACTCAAGTCTATGCTAACGAGTGCTTAGCCAGTTGCCTGTTGTCATTGCGCTGGATTCATTTCCATCACCTGCACTCACTTACACAAAAAAAATTGTAATCGGGGGATTATTGACAAATGTGTGATGTTTTTTAGTAGCAAACACAGTAGCTAGGATTTGCAAATCGACAGCAACACTTTTGAGCTCGACTTTGTATCTCTGGTTCCCCCTCCTTGCTCCAGCTGGTTGGTTCCTCAGGTGGGGACCGTACTTTGAATTTCTTTGCAAAGGTAAATGGGGAGGACCTGGACATTTCAGTTTGTGAATTAAGTTAATGTTAACGCAGTGTTTGTATTTGCAAGGTTGCTTGTTCACCAGTAATTAAGTTATATTGTCCATATGTCGCAGATGGTTATATTAAGAGTGCTTGTGCCACAGAAAATCCTAACTTAACAGAAAAACTGCCATGCCTCTGCATCTCCAGATTTCTCCATCATGCATTCTGCACAGTCTGCATCAGTATTGCAGGGAATAATTGAACATCAAATGGTATGTATTATCAGGGCAATGTTTAAGTAATGGCAAGACTGTGAATTACAAATGATAGAATAAAAAAAAAATGGAAATAGAAGCTATATGCAGGTACATGCTTAGAATTAAAATAACATAAAGTGCTCATTTGGCATAAGATGCTCTGAGGGAGAGATGTAAGTTTTTCTGACAATAGGAATGTGACAGTAATGGATGAAAAGAAGAAATAATAAATATGCTTACACGTTTTTGACATTAGGTGGTACTCCAAGGTTGGCAGGTATGTAGTGATTTTTCTTTTTCACTGGCTCAGACGGTCTCTCCCTACCTGCACCCTCCCTGCCTGCACTTTCATCATGATGAAACGCATGAAACAATCTATTTAGCTGTTACCGTGTTCCAAAGATGAAACAGCTTATAGCTGATCATTTTAAAAAACAAAATGAGGAGAGAGAGGAGGAAGCTGGTGGAGAGGGAGAGCCAACAAGAGGTCCTGACTCAGACACAACTGATGATGAGAGTGCAGGCTGCAGGGAGAGACTGACTGAGCCAATGAAGAAGAAAAAAAATACTACTTTCAACCACAATTGTTATTATTGTGATTCACTGAATTTGACACTCCTTAATGTACCACATGTAGATTCTGGGCAAAGTCGAGTCTGTGTTTTCCAAGTCTCGCACAGTCATTCATCTCAAAGTTGAATTTGTACAACAACCAAGAAATTGCTGAAATTAATTTGTGCACTTTGCATTATGGGATTAATTTGGAGGGTGTATAGAGCAGGCTGACATTGGCATGTGTTCCAGGCAGCTCTATACTTAAATTATGCTGTAATTTACAATACATATATTAATAGTATTGATGAATTATTAATCCGTTAAACCTTTAGTCTATGGCATGTCAGAAAATTGAGGAAAATGGTCAGTACATTTCCTAAAGCCCAAGGTAATGTCAGCAAATGTCTTAGAAAAAGAAATGCAGAAATTCCTCACAAGTGAGCCCCTGAAATTAGGGAATGCATTGCATTTTTGCTTGAAAATGAATTGAAAGATTCATTGAATAGCAAAGTTGTTTGATTATTATCTTCCAATCAAGTAACTTAGTAATTAATCAATTAATTGTTTCAGCTCTGTTCTTAATATGTAGTATGGTGGGGAAGTTTTTAGACCCAATAGCCTACACTATGAAATTTCTGGGGAAAAACAAAACACGAAGAAATAAAATCTAAAAAGGTGACTTACTTTGAAGGAAATGTTTGCTAATTGTCCTTCCCTCCTTGCTGCATGATGGAAAATTAAAAAAACAAAACAAAAACAGACAGATAAAAAAACGAAAAATACTAATGGAGGCTAATAATCACGGCCACATTTGGGTGAATTATGCTATAATTATGTGGCGTGGCTAAGAAATTTGATTTGTTGAACCGCATTTTTTCTTAAATTACGCAAAACTTGCTAAAAGCTTTCCAATATTACAGACCATAAAACATTATTTTTCAACATTATAACTTGCACACGTTGATGACACTCCCACAGGCCCAGTATAGATGTTTGAATGGAAAGTTCAGTGTGATGCCTGGTGGTCAATTTGTGTAGTTTTTGATGGTATGTCATCTATTTTCATTCCACCGTCTATTTACACTGTCCATAGCGTTAATGAGTTTGTTTAAATTTAGTAAATAGATATGATGCTTTATGGTAACTCCACTTTATAATTTTATTGGAAGATTGATACATTTTTCATAATTAGATGAGGCTGTCAAACTGCTGGCAAAGCGGGAAGTAGCGAACTCTTATTTTGAAGGCGGCACAGCGGAAAAATAATTGACAGAGGGCAGTACCATAATTTACTTCAGATGTAAGTCATATTAATCTTGTAACCATTCAGAAAAGCCAACTGCATTAAAAACCTATTTAACACTTGGGAAAGTTTTTCCTAAGCTTAATGAAGTTCTCCAACATTGTTGAAATTGAATACGATATTTTCAAGATGGAATGAACCTGACACAGTCTGAACTTTGTACCCTAGGTTTACAACAATGAAGATGTCATTTTCAACGTAGACACGTATGGTCGATATTCTGTCTGGTTGGTGGAGCCATGCAATGTTTGGTAAAAGAGGGATGAGGAAGACGAAGTCAAGTGACATAATCCCCATCGTACATGAAAACAGTTGCAGTTTCCAACGTGCAAAGTGCATTGAATTTGTGATCTATGCAGAAAAGATACAGGCACATCAGGTGATTAATAAATCATTAATTTGAGGCCACAAGCAATTAATGACTCCTAAAAATCTAAAAACGTGGCTAGAATTAATAGAATGCTTTTGAATAATGGTATCTAGCTACATTACATAAAAGCTATTTTATCCATTTGAGGTAAAGTGAGCGGCCTCCTCTTCCTATGAGTAATAAAATCATTGGTGCCAGCTAATTATTATTATTATTATTAAAACACAACTCTGAGGGCTTTGTTCAGAAGTGAATAGTTCCTCATAGCAGACAGCTATTCAAAAAGCAGTCATTATGCACAAAACATCAGATGTCAGTAGAGATACAAGATACATGGGGAATTTTTAAATGAATCCAATAATTAGAATGAGTACCGTGGAAAAATATGGGCTCAATTTAGGGTTAAAAGATTTTATGCTTGTAAAAAGATGATCACAAATAATTCGTATAAGTTTGTAGTTGTAAATCAACCTTAGTAAACCAGTAAAATAAATCTGCATGAGAAATTCAGGTTTGTGCATGTTGTAGAAAGGTTTGTATAAGGAAAAAGAAAAAAGAGAATAAAAACTATGAAGGAAAATTATATCAGTCCTGTGGTTACACAAAGACACTGTGAAAGAAGATGTGCTTTGAACATCTGTGAGCAGATACATAACATAACTTTGATGCCCCTTGCCGTTTCTGAGGGGCATTCTTCTTCGGTGTCAGTATCCGGTTTGATCATGTATCGATCAACTATGAATTACACCTATGGGTTACCACTTACATTGTGTAGGATAAGATGAAACGGGCAGAGGTTTGTATGTTTGATGAGCAGAGTTGAAGCTGAGAGCGAGCAGCTGAGGGCAGGTGGAGATAAATGCGAAGCCAATTTCCACATTCATAGGTCTGCAAATACTAAATGAGGCAAAGGTGTAGAGTTAGATCCAAGCCATTTTTAGGCCATGAATGGATTGTTTAATGGAAAATAAAATAAACTTCTATATGTGTAATTTTGAGGGACACAGATGAGTCTTTATAGGTTTAATCAATGCCTGGACGGGAACCATCTGGATGTTTGTAATCTTAAGCAAAGTATCAAAATGTACACAGACCAAGATATAGTCTGTAAGAGCCTTTCCATTTTTGCAGCAGCTCCTAATACCCCTAGATTGGTATTTGTTTGTATTGATTTATTGATATCATCTATCATTTTACAGCAGGATAACTCTCTTATTTTAATCATTCTTGTAATAAGAAGATTCACTTGTTTTAATCATTTCATTTTGGGACCATCATTTTTGGAATAATTCATTTGTAAATTTAATCAAATGCCTCATCAGACCCACATCAAAGAGAAAAATAATAGAGAAAAATAAAAAATGTCAGATTTTTCAAATGATCAGATGTTGATCTGCTCATTTAAAGCTCCAAAAACTCTGAATACTCTGAGAGGAGATAACATATGATGTAGCAGACTGAATAAGTCATGTGACTAGGCAACTAAATAACACGCAAATTGAAATGCAGCAGTGAATTGCACTCTGAGGACTTATTTGCCCCGTGGAGAGCGCCACTGGCAGCCAGTGTGCTAGCATGCACGGCCACTGAGTGAGCATGAAACCATTTGGCCTGCTGCCTCCAATTCCAAACATTCAGACCCTCTGTTGGACTACTTCTCTATAAGAGTGCTTAGCGTCCACTTTGAATTAATGAACTACAATTTTCTTTGTACTGTACTTGTACTCTGAATTGGTGAATGCCCCAATGTGAATGCCAGTTTGTAGAAAACACAAACTCTAATCCATGCTTCTGTTCAACCTTAGAAATCTCAATTCATGTACATAATACATATTTTGTAATGAACGCATACCTTAACACGACTGTATTTCTTTACATGACAACCAAAATTAAATTTGCACAGCACAAAAATTTAACAAACCAGCTTCATCCTCAGCACCCTGCATGATTAATCCTTGTTAGCCTTTTTAAAAGGTCAGAGGTGATCTGAGGTTAATAGAGAGCAGACACACAGTGACAAAAACATGCTAAGTAATTACTGGATTATTGAGCCGCCCTCATCTTTGTGTTTTATTTTTAAATCATAATTATCGTTTTCTCTTTTGAGAATCTACCAGACATCGTAATTACTCTATTGACATGTCACTGTACTGTTGTACCACAGATACAAGTATGTTTGCATCAGCACTGCTCATCAACCAAGCCATTAAATGATAAAGAGATAAATGGACAGAAAAGGGTAGACACTGTGGCTATTTAAAGTTTAATATAGAACTAATTATATATAGTTTGTTTTATGAAGTGAGTAGTGATCATGTTTTATTTGCAGGTTTTCAGCGTCTATTAATAAAAAAAAAAAAAAAAAAATCATGTTCTTCCTCTTTACAAAAATTATTTAGGAGCTCTTAAGTGAAGTCCCAGTAAATAGCATCATTTCATGGTCAAAAACCTGATTATGATACAATGACCAAGGTGTGAGGGGAAGTGTTTGTACTCGTTTGTTCAGTAAAATGGAAGCTGATAATAAATTGCAGGGAACACGCATTTATTTTCAACAGAATGAGCAACTCATTGGGGCATGAAATCATTATGAAACTGTGGCATATGGGAGAGATCGCAGGTGACCGCAGAGGACTGCAGTTACTTGCAGCCTTCATCTAAATGAAACCCTCTAAAGTCAAATCACACCAATCAGAGTGTAATCAATAGATAATCATAATGTTTTGTTTGTGGGTGATCATGAACAGTGTTTAGAGAGGGCTCTGTTCCGTTGTTTCCCTCAGTAAGAACAGTAAAGCACAGTAAAGTCAGTCAGATATCAGCTCTCCTAATGTGTGCACTGGCTTTCTTAATAGCTATTGAGAAATTTAGGAGACAGATTAGAGCGTACGTGAGGCCTCCAGATGACAAACACGTTATTTTTACACAAGACACTCTTTATTGTGTGGTTCCAGTTTGTCACACCCATGTACCTATTTGACATGGAATACAGTATAAAAGCTCAGTTAATAGACTGAATATATTTACACCATGCCTTTACGTTTGTAGCATTTTTACAGTGTAAGCACTGTATATGTTTCACAAAATTTTGTGTACTTGTTCAGCAACAAAAATACTGGGTGATTCCATGTCCTAGCTTCTAGCTTCATGTGTGGCTAACTGATAAATCAGTGTAACAGTAACACCACAATTCAGAGAGGAAAATGTTCTGCTGGCAAGGTCAAAGAGAATCTAAACAACACTTTAAATCTAAATGCTGTACAAAGGTCAAGTTTCTTTAAAATCCTCTATTCTCTCAGACCCTGCTGTATATCCCTGCCAAATAATGTTTTAATGGCAAAAAAAACCCCTACAAAAATGAAGAGAAACCAACTCTGAGACTCAGTGTTTCATGCTTGGAAAGTTATCTTGGAACTCATTCAAGGCCTTCCCTGTGACGGAGATGATACATTGGCTTTTACTTTCCTGAAACTGGGCACTAGCACAGTCAATGACACAAACTCAACTCAAACATTAAGTGCATTCGCATCTAGCCAAATCATTTTTTGCAATTTTAGTGACTAAAGGCACTAATGCAGTCAGACAACAGCTGCTGAACAATGTGGAAAAGAGACTGAAGCACAGGCTGAACAAAAGGAGTGGGAGGAAAATGGCATCAGCAGGTGGAGTCGGGAAAGACAATCATATTAACTCCTTTCTTCACCTTTTAAAGATGAAGCTTGCTTGTTTTCTTTTGTTCATTATAAACAATTCCCCTGCAGAGACTACAACCTACAATTAATCTTTCCTGCCAACAAGTATTTTCTGCACAGGCATATGCTTGTGTTGCTTATAGCTATAGTTCTATCAACGCGGCAAGAATAGTTTATTGTGAAACAGCTTGCAACTTCCTTTTCAGTCTCTTAGTGTAACATCAATGTTGGGCAGATGTCAGGTTCAGGGTCAGAAGCACACGTCTAGTCTGGTTCCAGAGTAGCCGCCCACATCTACATCACATCATGTGTTTACCAATTCAGATATGTTTGGTGTTGTGCCCAGGATTAAGAATAGCCTACAAAGCTAGCTAGCTACCTAGCTGCATTCATGAAAAGCATAAACATTGCTCAACCGATGAACAGATGAGCTGAGAATAGAAATGCTGCTCCACTTCAGACTCCACTTCAGACTAGCTGCTGTTCCACTAGCTCTTGTCTCTGCATGTGTTTTCTAGTTTTCTTTTATTGCTTTTTCTGTGAAACATGCTCTTCATATTTTAAAATACAGTTTGTACCGGTCCACTCAACAGTAAAAACTTGAGCTGGTCATTTCAACATTAATCTACAGCCATTATTAGTCAATAGTTGCGCTATCGAAAATTGTTCAGCTCTTTAAGAATAAAGAGAGGCATTAAATTCTGTTCATTTTTACATCTAGGCACAATTGTTTTTTTTTCTTTTTTAGAATTGTCAGTTTTTATTGAAACCACCCCCCCCCCCAAAAAAAAAAACAAAAAACAAAAAAAACTTACAGACCTTTAGACTCAACCATTGGAAAGGCTTTCTGACACTATCCAGTGTTCTGAAGAGCACTTTGAGTGAATCATGCAGCAGTGCCTTCAGACTTTGGAGCGCTTAAATGTAGAGTGCACTGTTTAAACTGAGAAGTGCATTAGGACCGTCTTCTTGTAGCCCCAAATGCTTTAAGCTAAAAGATTCATCTCGAACAGAAAAATGCTGCAATGCAGAGGGTTCACTGAGAATTAGCCACAAAACTTTCTTGGCTCATTTAGCCATTGGAGAACTAACCCCCAGATGACACCCTGAAAAACAGGCTGAAAAGCACCGGTTTATGTGTGTATTGGTGGGTTGAGGTTTAGTTTATGCAGTCAATTTGTTGTCTATCAGTTTTGCCAGGGGAGAAGAGTAATAGTGTCATCATGGGGGATAATCAGTGGAGCGAAGCACATTAGAGAGGAAGTGTTATTGAGCTATGTGTTACCCTTTCCTGTTACTTCCTGGGAGAACAATTACTGTGTTTGAGTAACCAATGATTGAGACAGTGTGCTCACAGTGTGTATTTGCTGTGCGTTGTCGCATGCGAAACAAGGGGAATTTGCTTTTTTACAAGTGTGGCAGGCTTTTGTTTTTAAGTTGCTCTAAGTTTCAAAGGACGCTCTACTGCTCCAGAGTTTACTTCAACTGGTGAAATACCTGAGCTGCAAAACACATGTTGAAAGCAAATGGCAGAGCAATGCCACTGCTGAGCAGTACTATAACACAAATCCATCCATCCATGCAGGGTCTCCCTGCAGTAGCCCTCCTCGTAGACACACACACACACACACACACATATAAAACACTACAAAAATGTGTGTTTTCCTATTGAATACAGTTGATTAACATATTAATAGAATTCATATGGGGTTTGATGCCCTTTGTATTATGTTACATCATTGAATGGGGTCCAGTGGGAAAGTGACAACCCAGCTCATGAGATTCTGAAACAATGGTGATTACTCATTTCTTTTCAACCAGTATAAGGATTACTTCCTCTGAGTCTAAATGAATTCTCAACTGAAACTCTATGAAAACCTATCTGTTGAAACTTTAAGTGTTTTCTTGTTATATACACTAGTACTCTGTTTGAAATCCTCTATTTTTGTGATACATGCTTATTGCATTTTGCAGCTCAGACATCCATTCAGTGTAAATCCTGAATCAGAAGTCTTTTGTTAAATATAAACTAATGTTAAAGATTTATTAAAGATCCCTTACAGCCATGTTTTGATATAAAAAACACTATGCTTGGAAAAATAATTGTTTTATTTGTTTTTTCCACATAAAAATTCTATCATTTAATTAAAATCTAAAACTTACATCTACTCCTTCTCCCTCATTGAAAAATGTATAAATACAGAAATATTTTCCTTTCAGTTTAACTGCTGGGCACTTATCGCATACTGAACAATGACTGGCCTCCAAGCTCATTGTGACATCACAAAATCAAGGTCATACTTGCACATCTTAAACTCAGACAAACTGAAAACGGAGAAACTTTCCTCCTTCAGCAGATGAATGTGAAAACAGCCTTCTAGTGTCAGACTCTGCTCATACATCATTCTGCACAGTGAGGGGCAAACATCCAAATGAAGCAACAAAAAGCAAAACACATTTTTGAGAAGAGAGGGATCTTTTTGAGCTTTTACCCACAGCTGTAAACAAATCCCTCCCTCTCTTTGGTAAAACATTAAATTTCAATGTATGAGATCTCTTACTTATTTTGAGAAAGCTCAAATGTCTTGGGATGATGACTAGAAATGAATAATATACAATATACATATATATTAAATGGCTGAAACTACACTTGACAACTTTGTACTAATGCATCTGTTATGTTCGGTTGCCATGACTTTGACAAGTTGCATTTTGTGGAGGAATGTTTGAGAGATTAAGCTGCAATGTAATATTTATAATTATTCTGGCTTTTTAAATCACCAGTTTTCACAGGCACATGCAGCCATGTTTTATCAGCAAAGAAACGCCAAACAATTATCTGCATAGACATGGAGATTAGAATGTAACCTTGGAAGGATTTTGAGGTATTACGCAGTTAAAATCTGACGGAGGATATAGCACAGAACAAGGTGACAGAATAGATATTTAATAAACCAATTAAGAACAGTTTCTCTAATTCTCACCAAATGTTCATTGTCAGTAATGAATACATCGTCAGTGTCAGCACCAAGGTGAAGCTGAACTCCAACTTGTTTCCGTTCTGTACTTACCAAAGAAAAGTGATTAAAAATGTCCTTTCTATTAATTGAAAGAGTCAGGGGAAACACACAAATATTTCCTCAACTAATCAGACCAAGCCGAATGGAATCTGCTCTCAGCCAGTTGGCGTAGACAGACATAAAATGAAGGAATAATGATCTCTAAAAGATTTTCTCAAACCTTTCTTTAGCAAATGTGTGGATTTTGGTTGGGAAATTTTTAACTCTTTGGTAGATCAAATATTTGGTTTTAGGTTTATGATAAATCTTTTTTCCTGCCATACCTTTTTAGTCGCCTGTTTCTGATAAATATGAAAATAAATGAGTATCCAATATATAATGAATCATAATGGTCCCAAAGAGTTCCATCATACTGGAATTGACTCTTACCATTTTAATGTCATATGATGACATTTTTAACTTTTTTTATTATTGTTTACTCTGACAGCGTTCAGCATTATAAGTGTGATGGTGATCTAAGATGTGTTTAAGTTCATATTTAATGATGAGTGTCATTCCATTTTAATGGAAAAACACATTTCAAATGTGTGCCAAAGTGAGGAGGAATTAAACATTAAGATGAAACATGCAAAGTCAATGAAGCCAGATTGTGACCAGAAGGTCAAGGGCTTGGATCCCAGAGGAGAGATTTAAAAAGTATGAGCAGAAAAACTATGTGCACTAAACTGTTGCCGCTTCAGTTAAACTGAAAATGGCGAACAGGAGAAGACAACGTTGTTAGTGGGTAACAAACTGGTGTGCATCAGGCCATTTACTCCATTAAGTTCAGATAAATGATGATTATACAACAGAGGAAAAACATTCTCTACTTGCAAGCTCAATGTAATAGGTAATTTATACTGGTTTTCATTTAGATTTATGCAGAAAAACTTTCTAACAACACACTGCTAATTTTAAGACGAATCATTCCAGGGGACAGTTATGTTATATCCCCATTGTCCCGTTTACAGTAGGCTAAGTGATGACATGGTCCAGGGTAAAAGACTTAAATTGGATTATTCATCACCTGTCCAATAAAAAAAAAAAAGTGGTAAAATAGCGCCAGTATAAGAACGAGAATGTATTTATACTTAATACTAGTCTGAACGTGATTTCCTTAGGACATTATTCTGCCCAAATATACAATAATAGACTGGTCAACTGTCAAAATGTGTAATATCATAAAGTCAAGTAGTATCCAGTTCATTAACAGCAGAAATGTATAACTAGAATTACAGTTTGTTTTAAGAGTTTCAGAAGAAGCAAAAGGAAAAAAAAAAGATAATAAAATGAAAGGGATTGCATAACAGTAGCCAAAGGGCCCAGATGCCCCATTTTTTTCTGTAGCCATCATCAATCAAACATAAAAAATGAAGTAAATGTGTGTTCAGTGCTCTTGTTCTCCCAAAGTGTGTTTTATTAAATAAACCAGGGACAGTGGGTTGCATTACTTCCATTGCAGCACAGCTGATATATACTTTTGGACGCAAAGGAAAAATGAACAGAGATTGTTTTCTGTTTCAATAAAGTTAACTGTTGCTTTTCTGAGGAGATGCTGGGGAGCTATAATACCTGAGATTCTATATCCTTCATCACTTAAGGTCAGATGTGTTATTTTATTTAGTTTGTCATGAACCATTGCTTGACTTTCAATAATTTCTGAAAAATGCCACAAACTGAAACATAAGTAAGTTAGCGTCCAGATTCACTGGTCACCATAACAGTATGTAACTTCTGTCGCTAAGGGTCTCTCAATAAACACAATAACAAAGATGGTGTGGGGTGACATCGTGAAGTGGCTTGGCACCCTGAAAGTAGTTTTCTTCACCACCATTGTCGTCATTACCGTCACCTTCTCCCAGTTTGGTTTCCTTCAGATGTCTCACGCAGAAGTATTTATTTGGCTGCAGAGAAAGCGATGAGCAGTTTAATGACAGCAAGTGAGCCATAGTAGTGCCACACCAAGTTCTGAGGATATCTTGTTTGAATATGGATATATAATGTTAGGTATCACATGGTTGCAACATTATACCCCATATAAGATTAAACGTTATCCTAAACAATAATGTGTGAAGCTGAAAATCTGCATTGTCATATGTTCTTATCTCCTATCCTTTTCCCTACTTCGTCCTTGACAACGACTGGATTTTAACCAATTTAATCTAACTCTATATTTTCCTTGTTGTTGCTGGTTGTTATGGCCTGAACTCTTGGGAGTGTTGGTAAGATTTAGGAAAACAAGATGAACACTCGAGTGAGGACACAGGAATGAGAAAAACTCCTTCACACAGGTTCTGGGTAGGAGCTTCTTATTGGGTCGCTCTTGGGTAGCGGTCTGATTACACATTATTTAGAATTGTTATTAACTGGATGAAAGAAATGTAAATACAACCATGTATATCAGCTGCTCAGTTAAGACCCATTTGGAGATCAGTTTCATCAGAAGTCTCCTTTTGTCTACATTATCTGTCTCAGCCTTCCATGAGCTTCAGGATGGCCGAAAACATCTGGATAAACACTTAAATTCATGAAGCAGAAGAGTATAGTTGGCTGTGAAATTGATCTTAGCCTCATACATACTGTTTCATCTTCCAAAGCAACACCGTAATGTTTACCAATATATCCTTTGCTTGTCCGTTTGAATAGTGCATGAAATGACATTTAGAATATGCCCTTTACTCTGCTCTACTCATTATAGGTAAGGCACGCTGTAGGAAATGGCTGTGGGTTATGTGAAATAGAGCTGTGTGGCAGGAGTTGAGCTGGAAAGTCCCAAACCTTCGGCACTCCCCAACGGAAAAAAGTCTGGATGAGAGTGTGAATGAAAATACATTCAGTCATTTTCTGTGAATGTATTTCAATGTGTGGTACCCTTAATGTATAAATAATAAAAAATACATCACCAACATCTGCTATCAGGCCAAGAAATTATTAATGTAAATGTGGCCTCGTGGGACAGAGTGGTTCCCTTTGAGGGAGTCAACTTGGCAAAGCAGTGCTCAGTGCACACTGCATTTATCTGTTAATACAGCATGCTGTCCTCTGTTGCATGATGACACATATGTTTTTAAAGAGAAATCTAAACTAAAACAATAGCTCATGCCATCTCTTCACATGGAAAGCATGTTTACCTGTTGAAAAGTGAGCTGAATAAACATGTTTTTCTGTCATATTTGACACGTGGGGATGCCTCCCCGGCCTCTGCCTGTTCCGTCAGGTGTCTTTGTCCAGCTGTTACTCTTACCTGTGCCTGAGATGCATGAGGGTTGGGTGCTAATGATCCCTGCACATGAAGGTTGTTTTGCCTCCAGGTGTCATTGCCAAAAGTACAAATACAGCCCAAGGCTATTAGGCCTAATTAAAGCCAATAACCCGCACAGTTTGATCACAAACTTCAATTCCAACTGTGAGTCTGCAGCCTCTGCGCTTCTGTTTTGGTTATGTTAATTTGTACTGATGGACCAGGCAGGCTGCTTCTTCACTTTTATCCTTTTGGCCTGCGAGTGAACCACATCAGCATCTACACTACCTTTAATGTGGAAATGAGTACTATAAAGGAACATGTGTGGCACAGCCAACTTTCATATTCTGATTCATTATTCTGATGAATAATTGAATGTAAAACAATTGAATGTTTTGGGGATTGCATTTTGAACTGATTTGTCATTTGTCTGTTTATTCTAAATCACCTGGGTCTTTCTTTGACTTCCTGCCATAGGCCATTGTCACAGCAGACATTTTGACTTGTCATTATAGGAAAAACACAGGTGTTACTAATAACATTAGCCATGGCTCTGTTCAGTATGAATGTGAGCCAGCATGAACAATACCAGGACCCTGAAACTGGAGCAGTCATCTGGAAGTCAGCCATCATTAATTTTATTATTTACACTTGTTTCTCTCCCTCTGGTCTTCTGTGAAAAAAGAGTCTGTTTGACTATAACTCAGAAAAATTCAGATCAGTATGATTGGTCAGAATATGGCGATATAATTTGTTTACATGAGGGGATGTTATGTTCCTCTCTGCTCATTAGGTGGTGCCACACCTGAGGAGAGCAGGTGCTTAAATGTTACTGCCACTTTACTGCACTGTTTGAGACGTGCAGCAGCATGTAGAAATGGTCATCAGCACAGAGACCCTGGCTGCGGTTGAAAAGTAAAAAAAAAAATCTCCTCTCCAAACCTTTTCCTTGACTTCAACAGAAAACATCATGAGGTCAAGGAAATATGTGAAGAAGAATTCATAAGGAGTTTGGTAAAAAGACACCCGAAATGAAATGTTGGAATAAAATAACATGAAAGGAATAAACAAGTAGAGAAAGTTGTGCCATTAAAATAATAATAAAATAAAAATAAAGAAGGGAACAAAATAAATTGTATTCAGACACTTAAGTATATAGAGTTTCCTGTGTAATTTCTTTTATACTTACAACTTTGTTAACTAGAAATTCAATATTTATACATTTGGAGCTCAGCCAAGCAGTCAAGGATTTCCTTAAATTTTGCATTGTGTCAGAACTATAACAGTGTGTCACTTCAAATGTTGCTGCTCTAAGGAATTGTGGGACAGCATTTTCACCTTTCCTTTCATAAAGGAAGATTCAGTGTATCTTATGCTAAAGGCGATAAGATAGGAAGCATTAAAGCTCCTTACCTCAGATTTCAACCAGCTCTTATAATGGCTGCTACTTCCGGGTCATTTCCCTCGGTTACCAACCTTCCTCAGGAAAAAAGAGCTTGCAACCGCAGCCCTTGTTGTCGTGGAAGTGGAACTATTACTCGTTGCTCTCTCAACCCTCACGTGTCACCTTAAATAGGCCACAAACACCATGTGATTGCTTGTCAGACGTCAGACCACAAATAAAATTTGCCGTGTTTTTTTTTTTCCTCGATCAATAATGTAACTTTGTTTCTTAGTCCTGGAGGTCCAGATTGATATCTGTAAATTTGTAATTCTTACAACTTTATGACATTGCTTGAACTGTTGGGCTTTTTTGAACAGCGAAAAGTTGCAGACAATCTTCACTTCTTTTAATCATCAAAATTAAACAGGGTGGTTATTCTTCCACTGTGAGGTCATCTTTGGAAAGTGTAAAGAGTACAGACTCTGGTATGCAAAGAGCCAGACATCAGTGAGTTTACTTCTTGTTGTTTGGGTCACAGAATTAAAATTAATTAGCTTCCACTGAGTAAGCTGACAACATTTGTTATGATACCAGGTAAATTCGGCAGTCAATGATTTAAACTTTCACCTTTCTACAGCTTGTAAAATAATTGTTAATTAAGCGATAATTCAATTTCAATATGACAATGTGACTCAATTCAATGTGAAAACCTTCAGGTCTCGTACTACCCCACGCAAGATGAAGTAAAAAATTTAAAATATCAGTTATTTCAGTTCTGTTTTTTGAGTCTAGTCCAGTGCACATCCATGCACCACATAGATTTCTTCTTTATGAGTACGGTTTACTTTAGCAGCACAATGAGTCTCCAGGAGATAGCTCGAAAACCGTGGGCGTGCTGAGTGCTGCCAGTTGAAATTGTTTTGTGGTAAACCCAGAGTGTGAGCTGAGGTCAGACAAGAGCAGCATGTGTCTATATTAAGGCACATTTAGTTACCATGTGACATTCTTTACCATGCTTTAGATGTTTTCTCGCTGTTCTGTCCACAAGGCACGATTGAACACAAGTACAGTATGATTTCCCTTCCACATGATCTCTCTCTTGCTCCCTGTCTCCCCTTCCCTCCCCACTGTGTGAATCTTCTTCACCTCGTATAAACCCAGTTGGTGGTAGGGATGCAGAGCGGCTGTCACCAGTAGGACTGGCTATGTACCCCGGTTTTAAGTGGAGATGAGCAGCAGATCTGTCACTGCGTGGAGCCAGCTTATAGCTCTTAAACTCTGAAGCAACATTAGGAAAAATGTAGTGCTGTTTAAAGGACCTGACAGCAAGTTCTCCACTGATGTTTTTCTCTTCTTCCTCTAATGTCACACTGAGAGTTTCGTATATACTCTTGGTATAATACTTTGTCCTCTGCAGTTATAATGAAAAAATAGAAATCTTAGCAAGGTATCTTTAGCGATCACATTTTTCTCTTCTGTACAAAGGTGTGATTTTCGAGTGAGGCTATTTTGATGAGTTCCACATGGGGGATTTTATAGGATGTGCTTTTAATGAGACAACACAGGCAGGATTTTTGAAAAATACTTTCTCTCACTGTTGGTAAACACAGTGTGAATGAAAGATGGTCTGCTCTAAATTAAGTCAGCATCAACATGCATCTCATTCCAACCGTGCAAATACCAGTATGTTTGTACCCGCAATTTATCCTCAGAACAAACATTAACCTTTTTAAACAACATAAAATTAAAGATCAGGCACTGAGGTCTGTTAAAGTAATGGTATTGTTGACGTGATACAATGATTCATTATAATAAAAATAAAAAAATCAGCCTGCCTGAAATGTGAGCATTATGTTTTGGTTCACATCACACCCTGCAGATGTAAATCATGTTGTACTTTCATATTGTGCTAGATAATGTTTTTTTATAATCTTTGGCATCATTTTCTTTCAAACCTACATGGTAGAAATAATAAATATCATACCAAGCATCTGCAGCTGTAGATAAAGCAAAAGTAAATTATAAAACTACACCAAAAGAAATAAAAAAGACAGGTCGATAGGGATCACCTGTAGCTTCAAGTTATTGCAGTACATTGGCTGTTACAGGTTTTAGGTGATATATATGTTATATACACACAGTATTTTATACTTATATTTAAGGCTTTGTAGAGACTGAAAGTAGTAGACAACTGCAAATATATTTTCAAAAGTGATGCTTTTGTCAGCAGCTTTTCTTTTTGGAAATTATGACCAGCTGTGTCAGTCTTTGCATCGTGGCTGACTTGTATGTGGCATTGTTGTGGTAAACACAAATTACAGCCCCTTTACAGCTGTATTTCATTCATCCATACTCAACTAAATTTGTTATTTACAGCACCTTTCGTTTTCTTTAAACCAGACTAACCTCACTTCTATGATAATAATAAGCCAGGTCATACATACTGTAAACTTTACCGTAGATGGTTGAAGTCTAAAACCAGAACATTTACCAGCTTGCAGTCACAGAAAGGAGGTTTGTGGAGTTTGCAAGAGGTCATTCTGAATGGTGCCTTGTTTTATATTTTCGACTGAATATAAAATCATTTGTGTGCCAAGTCTTTTTTTTTTTTTTTTTTTTTTTTTTAATTGCCAGGGTAAAGGCAAGGCTACCACTGGACCTAAGGCACTCTGTGTGCAGCTGAGTCAAAGTAATATTTTGCCTTACTTTTGAGTGAACTTGTTTTACACACATGCAGGCTGTGTGTGTGTGTGTGTGCGTGCGTGCGTGCGTGCGTGCGTGCGTGCGTGCGTGCGTGCGTGCGTGCGTGCGCGCGCCCGCCCCCGCCCATGCTTCTCTGTAGTAGAGAATAAAATGCAGACCCTGTACTCTGGTGTCACTGGTCTGCCTTTGAGCACCACAACCATGTTCCAGCTACTCTTTCAGTGGACACTTAGGTTAACCACTTATGGAAATTGTTTTCCCAGTTGCAATGATAGTTAAGCAATTTGCAGGAAAAGGTTAAAGAATGAAAATGTCAGTGCTGTTTTTTGCAGTTTTGGACAAATGTTATGCATTAACCTTGAGAGTGAAATAGTTTTACAACACAACATGACTCATAAATTACAAAAAAAGGGCAGTGTGAAACGCCCTACTTGTCTCATCCCTGCTGGTGTGGTTGCATCAGTCAAAGAAAATCATCTTGCAGCACTAGGAAGATCCATTTTATCTGGTGAGGTAAAGAAGGATGAAAATTATTCTGTAGCCCTCACACTGTCAAGGGGTCATGGCTGTGGGGTGTCTGCACTATGCTGAAGTGATGTTTTGTTTGCTTGCTGTTTGACTGTTGCCAGGTTACCACATTGTTAAACCACAAGAAACCACGTAACAATGGCAAAGAGCATTCATAATTTCAAAAGTTTGTCAAGAGATGAGCCGTGCTGTATGACTGGGGTAAAAATGACTCTCAATAAGTTTAGTTATTTATCCAAATTCATCTGCGCTTACAGTTAGAAAAAATCTGCCCAAATACTCACCTTAAGTATAAAATAAATAAATACATAAATAAAGCAACATTATTATCCACTATGAGTCACCAAAGTCAGAAGTATTCAAATGTTACATATACAGAGTTTGTATTAAGCCCCGCCCCCTTAGTTCGGGCTTTACATTCTTGCACAGTGCACAGCTTACAGTGACAGCAATGACAGTTTTACCAATCAGAATTTAGAGTCATTTAAACACTGGGTCTTTGTTTTCACAAAGACGAAGTAAACAAAGCACAGCTCGTCTTTTCTTAGGTAACAACAGTGTCAATTTTGCTAGTAGATTTTATCAGCTGTGGCATAATTAGCATTACTCTTTGACGTGGCTGAAAACTCTGTTTACAGCTGACTGTTTAGTGTTAAAAGGCTAAAAGACAGGTTTCTTTTGTGTTGATGATAAGACATACGTAGTAATAAGTAGAGAACTGCATTATTCTTGTCATGCAGGGTAGAGCTGGTTAGCCCCAGTATTATAGCAATACTACTAATTGTAGTATTGTGTTTATTGTTATTTTCAAAATTATGTTTCACCTATATAAGAGAGAGCTTTGAGAATGAGCACTAACTGATAAGTTTGACAAACGTCATGCTATCTAGAATAACACGTGTGGCTGGTGTTGCTGAAAGGCACTCTCCCCTAAATCCAACAAAGAGCATTACAGAGACATTTACTTTACCCTATGCTCTAAAAGCATGTAACCTCACGTAACAATGTGAAAGTCAACTAATGATGTGCTGCTTTTGAAAGTAACGCAAGGTTACTACTGTAGTTAACAGCTGTGAAAGCTAATGTTTGCAACTTACGTTTAAGTAGAGATACACACTGTATAATGCATTCCTTATCCTTTTGCTGTTTTATTCTCACTATAGCCCCATGCACACCACTTCAACATAGAGAGAGAGAAATCCAAAGCTTAACAGGGCTGCGCTACCTTTGCTAAGCAAGGATTGGACAGTCACTGTTTGGGGAAGAGGTTTAGCTAATGGTCAATTACACGTCTCGACATAGTGAAAATTTTCTTTGTTATGTCATTATTTCACTTGCACCTTCAGTGGGCAATATTAATACATATGCCTTTGATGTCAAAATGAGCTTTTGTCCTGCCCCACCTCTAATGTGTTGTAGGCGGTGACATCAAATGCAGAGCCTCATTAGTCCATCACTGTGAACGCAAGGTGACCCGGTGAATTTTAAATAATGGTGGATGCCAAAAAAGTTTTATACAATTATTTGTGTAGCATAAAGATAAGCCTATTTTTACGGATGGTACTGAGTAAGCAGAAGTCACAACACAAGCCAAAAGAGAGATGAGCTTTGATAACAACAGCCTTCCTCAGCTTGTAGAATAATTTCTTTTTCTTTTATAAATAAACTGCTAACAGGAACGGATAAGCAAATGTTGAAACTGACTTTAAATATCATCTCTAAGCTAATTGGGAAGGAATTCATGATCTTATACCAAGGATGCTATAGTGAAGAATATGTTATGTAATTAATGGAGTACCTGGCTTGAGTGAACGACTAATTATTGTAGGTGTAGCTTATTCATTCTGTTCATTATGACATCCTGTGCCACGGCTTCCAGTAATATTGACATCAGACAGCTGCCTTGATGCTCCAACACTCACCAACTCTACAGAAAGGAATGTCGCTTCAACAGCATGCAGATACCCTCTAGTCATGACCCTATTTGGGTTGTAGTAGGTGCAGTGCAGCATGGCAGAAGCTGCTCCATGGGATTGGCTTGACTGCCTTCAGCCATCCAGAAAAAAAGAATTAGCTCTTTGGAAAGTCTCCAAGCAAAAAAAAAAAATGAAAGTGATAAGCAGCGCAATAAAGGAAGAATAGCCTTTTGGTGCAGCCTGTACTGAGCGAGCTTCAAAGAGCAGTATGTCAACAGAACAGATACAACAGCAGACATGACTTGCATTAGTTACTGATGCAGACATTTTGATTCCTATCTGTGATTATGAGCATTGAGAACACAGACTAGTTTCAAAAGTTTCAAAACACTCAGACTCATAAAAGTTATTGGTTGGGTGCTGTACCCGAGTACCTCTTGAACGCTGTTAGAAACAATATCATTCCTGTATCTCCTACAGGTTCTTTGAAAGAACACAATGTTGAATCAGCCTGCCCAGGTTTGTGGACGCTGTTGTACTTGTTCAATAACATAACATGAATTTAATAGATACGGTAAAGACAGTTACAGTGTTTCATTTCAGAGGCTTTTGAATGAACTAAGTTTGTAATGTTACATCAGCTTCTTATGTCAAATTACAAAAGTTCAGTAGGAGGAGAGCCGTCCTCTAATGGGTATCCAAGACTAAAACCCAAGGTGCTGGCTGTACATTATACATGTACATTAAACACAGTTCATGAAAAACCTTTGAGCAGGCACATCTTTCCTGGAAAAGAAAACCCTCCAGCAGGAAGAGAAGTTTTACCTTAATGGAAGCAGCATTAGTGTGTTGTTTTGAATAAATCAGAGGATCTCAGTAGTTTGCACGAGCGGCATCACCCACCTTGATGGAACAGACACTGTTACAGATTATCTGCTGAGATCAGGGCGAGGGAAATGAAATGAAAAGCGCTGCCCTCAAGACAAAATGGTTTGAAGGATTTTAAAATTCCTGGCTTTGATGACTCTCAGTTGTGGTATCAAATAAGAAATTCTTGTCAAAATATTTATTAAATAATTTAGTTCAGACTCAGATTTTTTATTGATTCAAGATCATGGTTGCATGGGATGGAGTACAAACAAAATATACAATGCTGTCACAACAAAACAGTGTAACCTGGAAAAGTGCAACATAAATTATGTAACCAAACAAACAGGCACCTAATTTACATATAACTTTCCCTAATCTGTTTGTGATAACAAAATTAATTAAAACCTAAATGGATGGTTTATATAGTGCTTTGCCAATACTTTCCCCTACAGTAGTTCTCATTATGCTTACAATCTTACATTAAAACAAAATGTGATTTTCGTCTCTCAGACTGTTATCGGTACTGAGGTGTCAGGTCATATGATTCTTCTCCAAGCCTTTATATCTTTAAGGAATAAGGAATCCTGGTGTTACTGACCCTGAGGTGACCAGCAATCAACACCTTCAGATTACCAATGTTTTTACATATTTGTGTGAGCCAGAGAAAAACCACAACCCACAGTCATATAATGACAGCAACTCAAGATGTAAGTGATAATGAAGTAAGCCAGGCTGTAAGTCATACAAGTTTTTTGGAGTATTACTGCATTTAGCCAATTTAAAAAGCAATGTTTCACTGTGTCTGTCACAAATAGCGAGTATCGGTCGAAGCCTAATGTTGCTTTGATTTTTCTTTGGTGAGCAAAGAGCCCTTCAGAATGATGTCACTCATCAGGATGGGGACACTCAAATTAGCTCTGTTTACTTTCAGGTTGCGAGGATCAGGTCTCTGGTCCCAACTCCCATTGCAATATGGAAAATTAGCATATGCGATATGAAAGCTAGTCATGTGACCTGACTCATCTGGGTTCAGCACTTCCCGGCTTGGGGACAGAGCGAAACATTGTGCCTATGATCGCACCGAAAGACCTGTTTTACTGTTTCAATATGGCCCCTGCACTTCAAAATATAAGGCTGTACCAAAACATTTTCTGGATATTTGAAATTAATCACCTAACACTTTTCAGTCTTCTTTTTGAAAATTGATGAACATAATGTATAAATGTGGTAAATGTTGGAGTAAAAGCTGATATAATGTAATGATCAAATGATTTGATTTATTGTGATCTACGGAATACTGATCCCTTAATCTCAGTAAATTCATTTAGCCACCCTCAAATCTAATCATTTGCTTGTAAAATATATATTTATGCCTTCCTCTAAATCTAAACATAACAGACACAGTCATCGGACATAAACAGCTGAAAGGGTATATATCTTAATGGCAAATTTCAGATCTCTGTGCGGGCAACAAATTCAGAGAGGTTACCTTTCGTTTCTCCAGACAGGTGCACATTATTATACAATTGGTCTTTAATGAGCATGCCGTGTTTGTGCAGATCTGTCTGAGCTGGAGGCCCGTCTTCATTCATTTTAGATGAAGTGCCTGGAGAGATACCACATCAATATTCATGCACTGATGATTACAGGAAGCAGGCAAAGATATTACTGCACTGTTAAGTGCAAAGAAATGTCAAATGTAAACATGTACAATATGATTTATGATATTTAAATGAAAGACAGTTAGATTAATGGCTTGTACCAACCTCACTGACCTCCATTAAAGGCACTTTTAATAATTACCCTCCAAGACATTGGGCAACACTAACGGAAATTCATTTATAATGAGGGAATGGACTGATTTAAATGTTTAATATTCAATTTGGTAACGTACTGGAAGAGTTTCCAAACATTCACTCAATGCATAAAGAGAAACACATAAATGCATTGCATTAAGGAAGTATGCACAAATAATTCCACTAATAACCAGCTGCATGCAGAGATGAGGATGAGCTATCTTGTTACTGTTTCCTCAATATATTCTCAAAGCTCAAATACCATGGAGATACACCTGGAGATGCTAGCGCAAGCAAAGTTTTCCACCAAGGCTTTCAGCTTTGTGCTTCTGAAGCATCGCTTCTTAGTTATTGTGTGGGGATGGCTGATTCCCAAAGTAGCTGAGGTAGTATTGATTTGCTGAGGATAAGAGGGATAAGGGTATATCTGAGTGGGACTGTGGAGAGGGAATGAATACTCCTTGAGAGGCTGGAGAGAATGTTAACACAACTCAACAAGCACCGGTTTTGCCATGAGGTAAAACACCAGTTTATATTTAAAGACTTTTCTATCTCTGTATTTAGGAAAAAATCTTTTTTCTTTTTTTTTTCTCATGGCAATAGTGAAGACCTCCCTCCACATGGAGTGATATTTAGGAACAAAACCATTTCTAAAGTTTTTTTTTGCATGAAGTTGAACAAGAAAAGTATGTCAAACTATAGAAAAACCAATTTACAGAAAATAGAATGAACACTGTTTGCTGCCCCTGTGTTTATTTGTTGCCTCTTGTGGGAATGGCCACAGATTTGAATAATAAGATCAGCTGTGTGTCTTGTTGCAGTGTACGAAATGATGACATCAGGTTAATGAGAGACCTGCCAAAATGTCTTGCTAACTGGGAAAATCAGATCTCTTATTGTGTGGGTCTAATTCCCACCTGGGTGTTAAACAGTCTGATAGATAGACAAAAACAATGATGAATAGCTTTTGTTTGCCAAATTAATAGAACAACACAATCTTGGCAATGTCATTATGGTAGGCCATCTCTACTGACAAAAGAAACCGGGTAAACATACTTAATATTCATCAGTAGCCTTCAACACAGTAAATGAAGTGGAAAAAGAACAAAAACGTAGACTTTGACGTTATTTACATCTATTTGAATTAACTGAAACATATTTATTTCACCTTCTTTTACACTCTTCATTGATTCTTCTTAATCATCATTTAGGCATAGTGTTTGAGGTGGCGCCAACTAAGGACACAGTTAATCAATGGTGGCCAAATCTGAACACTCATAATAAATCATGAAGTGTTTTTTTCCCCCTTCCGTGTATCGTGCCAAAGATTTAGCTTCATTTTGAGAAATTGCTTTTTAATTCCATTTGTTCACCGTGATATTTTCCACGCCCTGCTCAATAAAACAGGAGGTTAAACGCATGAAAAAATTTAATATTTTTTACATTTGCTACAGCCATCTGTTAGTAGATGCTTTTCCATCCAGAAAGAATGAGTGTACTTGAAAATGTGAGCATATGTCAAATCAGCTTAAACAGAGTCTGAATAATGAGGAGCAGGTTTTCTTTCTATTTACGGTCCTGAGCGTAATATTTCTTCTAAACAGCGCGTGCACTTGGAGGGAAAAACTAATTGGGTTTTTGAAATTAGATTAAGAAAACCATATGATTACCTGTAGTGTAACTGCAGGTGAATCTGGATTTCTGAATTTATTACCTTGACTACTGCAAGCTGTTAGCCTGTCGTTACCCACAGTTACAATGTACGACCCTTATTTGCATGAATCTAATAAGGTGGAATGGTAAAGCCTTTGGTCTTTTAATTATTACTATTATTATTAGATGTGAAGCTCCTCATGCAACAGGCTTGTAACTCACAAACTCAGAAGCGCTTCACTTTTTGGAGGCCACAAATCCACCACTAGGGGGAGCTGTTCATTCCCTGTCACTGCCGGCGTCTGCTGCGGGGATAACACATTTTTGTGGGCTAACCACGAAGATAGCTTCATCCTGGTTCCCTTGACAAAAAGCAAATGGGATCCTAACATTTTATTCAGCAAGATAATATTCATGAATAAACACCAATTTAATGATTTTTGGAGCCTTAATACCATTGTCAGAAGTAAAAAGCTAATGTTAGGCTATAAACAAACTACACAACAGACACATGACTTCAATGTCAAGTTTACCGTGCTTCTTTTACAAAAAGGTTTTCCTCTTAGAAAATTTGTAATAGTTTACAAAAGCACAAGTATAAACACGAAGAGGCTGTAAAGAAGGACTGGTAAGTGATGGGTGTTCTCATGTTTGGCGTCATGACATTTAATGTCCCCAACAAGTCTCATAAAGCCAACTGTGTGCAACCAAGCAAGACATGTAAAGACTTAAAAAATCTTTAGTGGCATTTTTAGTAGCATATTTTATGTCATAGAATAAAACATGAAAATATCTTGAGCTTGTGTTGACCACAGAAGAAAGAAATAGCTGTAGCAATTTAAGCGCCTGTACCACCTGCAGCCCTGAGTGTTACAACTGCGGTTGTTAAATTTAGAACACTAAATGTTTTTATTTTTATCAAGATTTTCTAAACTTCTTTTTTACATAAAGTTCTTTCCAGCATTTGATTGACAGACATGTAAGACTAAGCGCATGGGTCTAAAGTACATGGAGCAAGTCCATTGAGGGCATGTCCAAATCCACTTTTGCTAGTTTAACAGCAGAAAAAATGGTCGCGGGGTCAGACAAGTGCTTCAGAAGGGTTTTACTTAGCCTCCAATCAGAGTGGCATCTTCCATTCCCTTTAAAAGCCATGTGCGCCTGCACATTGGCGGATTGCTATTATAATGGCGGACTTACCAGGTAATAAGAAAGAACTGTTCTCTGCAGAGGAAATGGGCCTGCTTGTGTGCTTTCACTTTGCGCATGAGCAGATGTGTTTCCTCTATGGCAGCAGTAGGTGTTATAACCGACCAGTCCGATGTATGCAGAGGTGTGTGTGATTGTAGTGTAGTTTGGTGTCATTTTCAGGCAATTTAATGAAGGTAAACACAGTGAATGGCCTTGTCTAATGGCACTACACTCTAGCGCAGCACTCTGGAACGGTTTCTCAGTGCTGAAAGCAGTACAATTATGTCAGGGTGCGCCCTTAAAATAACTTTGACATACTGCACCAATGACTTCATACCAGGTTTTTGTTGGTCAATAGTGCAATCGCTTTCCGCTGCCTCAAGATAGTAGTGTGCCAACGATGCAACTGACCACACCTCATTTTCAGACCAACAAGCCCATGGGTGATCAGATGGAAATAAGTGCCTTTGCTATTTAAAAAAATGTGGGCGCTGGATGGGGAGATGACAACTGTGGCAGGTGTTGGATAGGGCCCTAAGTCCTGATTGTCTGTAGAAACCCAGCAAGCACTTGGTGCTGTGTGACTGTTGTTTGACATCCAGTAATCGTGGCCATTTTTGCATCATGGTAGAAATTGCTCCAAATGGAAATTGATCTGACATCTGTGACTGGGCTTTGGACATCTTCTAAGGATGTTCCAGTGAAATCAACAGTCTGCCATTATCAGCATCAGCAGGCTTTTCTGTTCTTCAGTTCGTTAAGGTTCCGTCATACAGTACACATTCTGCAGCATTATGTTCTGCAGTTTGAAAAATAAACTCTTTTTACCAATGTCTCACTTTCAACAAAATCCTGATAATAATTTGGCTTAAATCATATTTGGTTTAAATCATGTTACACTGACAAATGATTACCAGTAAGAAAAGGTAGATGTAGACAGTGCTTCCATTAAAATTTAACAAAGGTCTAACAAAGATGCAGCTTGTTCTACTTAATATAAGTAAACATCCCTGTGCAAGTTAAAAATCAATTATCAGTTTTTGCATCCAACACATATGGTATCAGCTCCCACTGAGGCACTACAGGAAATCCTGAATGCCAAACAGGAAACCAACCAAGCTCCAAGGTTCCTTGTTGACGATAAGTTAAACATATATATTAACCGTTTTCCTTGTTTTTCTCTATACTGCCATGTTGTGCTTGCTGGTTTTCAACCAGATGTCTTGTGAGGCCCAAACCTGATCTCCTGCTCATGTAAAAAACCACAAGAATAATTCTTAACTAAAATTTCACCCGAGAAAACACCACACTATTATAATGATAAAAAAACCAGTCTAATAATCTGAGTTACAAAAAACTTTACATGTAGCCTAGTTAGGCCACGCAACATTGTTCATTTTGTTTGTTTCTTCATACTTCATGATAATGTTGCATTTCAGTCATTTTAAATATTTTGCATGCATATCTGACACACACATTTTATAATGATGTAACAGTTGTATATTTCTTCGTCTGCTGTTGCTTCTCTACTTTTCAGCCTTTGGCCATTGGCGGAAATAACAACTGTGGTCAGTACACAGTAGATAAACTCAGTGAGCTGGCCAAAAAACAAAATGAAATTTGTTGTTCATTCTGATATTGTCAAACCTTCCCCGCAAGCTAGTGTCTGTAACCTGAATATCGCTTAAAAACTGTCTCCTACTACAACCCCCCCCCCCAAAAAAAAAAAAAAAAAAAAAGCCCTCTAGCAGCTACTGTAGCTACTGTAGATGGACAGAGTTCAGGAACTTTACTGCAGTGAGGGCTACATGTCTACGTCTGCAACTGTAAACTGCTGGACCTACTACTTTTCTGGCTGATAGGTGGCACAACCTAAACTGGAGCAGGTCCAGAATTGCAGATCTGAAGTTGCTGTTACAGTTTTTTTTTTCAGAAAGGACTGCTGCATGGATACCACACACCATCATTCATAGTTATAATAAACTCTAATAATAATGATAATAAACTTTATTTCTATAGCACCTTTTAAAAGCAGGTTGTGGGGATAGCCCAGAAAACATTGCTGTACATGGTTGGCAAACATTAGAGCATATCTCCACTCTGCTGCATGTGGTGTCACAATGATAAATTCACTCGTTTTCTCCTCTTCACTCATTGACTTTTATGACAATATGCAAGCTCCAGACCACTGTTTTGTTTTTTTTCTGCATGCTGTTAACATTTGGTTTAGCAAGCTGCTCAGAGAAGTCTGCTCCAAGCTGCTCTGTGTGCATAGCTGACACTTGTTGTGCTGTGATGCATCTATGTGCTATTTGGAAAATCCACCTGTCTCTTGATAAACCACAGCTTTTTTTTATATAAGTTCCAAATCTGTATCATTCTCAGTGATAGAAAACACATTGACTTCTTGTTTGTTTTCTGAATTGAGCCTGTGATTCGAGTGTTTCTTCTTTCTTTATCAGCCAACAGACAAGTATGCAGCTTCGCAGTAACAGCTGAATGTGCCACACAGACAAACTTGCATTCATTTATTCCCCATCCTGCACAAGAAGGATCTATGTGATATTACGCAGAACTCTCTCAAGACTATGCTACCTCTATAACCTTGACTGCAAAATAGTGGATCAGGTGGATAAAGATTGCAGCGTCCATGATGTTGTTTATTTCTCCCAGAGTGCCGTGCACACACAGCATTTCTGAACTGGCAAGATTAAATGCTGAGACCTGGATGATTTGTACAAGCCTGGCAAAACCATCCTCCATGGCAACAAGGTCAAAGAAGAGGAATTTATCTGTACCTCGATCTGAACTGCAGTATGACTAATTGGTGGGCATTTTTAATTCAGACTGTGGTTGTTGGCACCCTCACTGCTTTACAAGGGGAGCGACACAGTCTGGATGTGCAGTATCAATACACTGACTTAAGGTTGCTTATTTCTAAAGATACAGGCTGATAGATAACAATCAGTCAATTTCTCTTCAGGACAATGATTCAGGGATTTTTAAGAGTGTTATCCAGCTTTCAGTGAAAATGGCCTCTGACACCCAGTGCTGCAATCAGCCAAACACAGTCATTACCTCAACCCTTTCCCCTGTATGGCGATAAAGAGTAACAGTTGTTGTAGAAAGAAATGGGCTTTAGAGAACTGGAGCTCAGCCCAGCTCTACCGATGCATGCTGGTCCATGGGCATGAATGAAGGTCTGAAGGTTAATTGCTACCAGATGTTCATCCTCACGAGTTTGTTAATCAAGTGAAATTATCAGTCTCCTGTAGTGAATGGTCCAAGCTATCGAAAGCCCATATTTACAGAGACTGAAGTACAATACATGACGAGTCTGTCCTTCAGGGTTGTGTGCCCTTCAGTTTGGGTTTGTAATTCGCTCATCAGCTTGTTTTTTGACTCTGTTTTGCCTTTTAGCCATGAATGTAATATATGACAACAGCCTGCAATCTTTCAAGGTAAACCTTGAAGGAAGTGTTATCCTTTACCGTTTTGGTTTTAGTGTTGAAGAGAATGGGATTTTTTTAACTCCCGGTTTTCCATTATAAACAGATCTGAAAATGAACATGACTTTAACTTGAATTTAACTTTATTCACCATCGAAGATAGTGATATTTATTGAACAGCCTTCACTTATTCAAAATAGTCTCCTCACACTGTTTTGAAAAGACACTTGCCAATGAGATTATCCAACACTTTGCATAGCAGTGTAGATTTGGTGAATAAGAGAGATGGGACTAAATATGAACATTACTTAAACCTAAAACATAAAGCTTCTGAATGAAATGTGCTTTGCTTGGGGGGAAAGAACCTGGGCAGTCAAAATGGTTCGTACCAGCCAGCCTATTTCCTCTGACTCTGGAAAATGTGCCACCACTGGCATAAGACCCGATGGCTACACTGATTGATGATGCTGTAAGTTCGTTCTAATTTTGGTTTACAAAAATAACAAAGCAGTGTAGTTGGAATGATAACACTGTGGGAAAGCTACTTCATGTTAAGCCACATCTTCTTTAAAAAACATATTTGAAACGTACCGGACCCGTTCGGTCAACATGCTATCTTTTGGACAAGGACTTTGTATCAACTTTACGTGTGAAAGAAATAAGAACTAATTGGTTCAATTTTTGTCATGCAGTAATGCAATCTAGTGTTTCTTTGGGGCCTTTTCGACCTTGACGTATGCTCCATCTGTTTGGTATTTTTGCTCTCTGTGCTTTGTGTACAGCATAAAGGTGGATGACAAGGCAGACTGGAATATTAGTCATGTGTCATGTGCACTTTTGTAAATGCCTTACAATAGTCCACCACTGCGTTTTCAGCTGTTTATGGCCATTTGACCTTTTTACTTTTTCTTTTTACTGCATTTACTGTATTAGAAGTCCTGTTAAAAGTCAGTGTCCATGGCTGCAATTATATTTTAGTCAGTATTTTATACTGCTTTTGGTTCACCCTTATGGTCAATATGCAGCTTTGGCGATATCAAGGATCAGGCAACTATAATCAATATGTAGTGGTGGGGAAATTATTGAATATTCACTGTATTTGAATCCAACCAAGAAGCTTTGAGGGGGCTTGTTATTTTAAATCCATCATTCTCCATTTTATGCTTCCACAGCTACAGGAATACATGTAAATGTTTGTGTTATCTTTATCGTCCTTCTGGGAACTCCGAGGACAGCTCTGCAGCTCCACTAAATCCTGGAGGGACAGGGGTGTCTTTCCCTGGTTAAGAACATTGATAAACTGCTTTTACTTCTATTCCTAAAAGTCGGACCAAAAGTTCACCACTCTTGGAGTTTCAGGCCAGTTGGGACTAATATCCTACTTTTGGAAGCTCCATAAATACAGACGTAGTGCTTACATTATCCCGTATGATGGTGAGTTGAGGAGTTCCATCATTATCCCAAATACGGATAAGTATATGTGCAGGATTAACTAGACTTCTATGAAGCTCAGTTGTTTCAGGACATTCTGAATAAATTGAGAATGAGAAAAAAAGACTCACTTGTTCACTTCTCAAGTTTATTTTATTGTAGGTTATTAAAAAAAACTCACACATTTGGAATGAATTAAATCAGAAAACTTTTAGTGCCTAACCTTGCTGTCTTGCATTCGTCACCTGACAAATCTAGCCAATGGCACTTCATCAAGAGAGCAGGAGAAATGACTGCGTGCTGTAAACAGGGATTTGGGGATTAACTCTCCTTTATGTGGGAAGATAAAAGACAGGCTGGATTAGAAGAGAAATGATTAATGTTGAGTTGTGCATGGACAAAGACCAATAAATATTCAATTATAATCCTCCAGTCTATAATCAAGATGACAAACACAAAAACTGAACTTGGAGGTGGAGGTAGAAGAGGAGGGAAAACAAATATAAATCGTGCCATGGGAGACATAGGACAACAGTGGCTTTGTGTGCGTTTGTTATTGCATGATTCATATATTTTTTTTTTTTTTTTGCTATTTTAGTATTAGACCTTCAGTGAGGTTCCTTTTCAAAAAAAAAAAAAGAAAAATTAACATTTGGGCCATTCTTTCTTCCAGAGGCTATTGAATGTGTGAAGCCACTTGATATTAATGCAGATCTTCCCTAATGTTTAATTTCATACAAGTGTTTTTCATGATATTGGAGTCAGGGTTACCTGGATAATTAAGTATTGTATAACAGAATAGGATGTAGATTTTGTTTTTAGCATGTGTCATTGTCAAATCACTTACTGCTGTTGCTTCTTACTTGAATATTTCATTTTCAAGTTAGTCTGTAAATGTGGTCTGTAATTAATTTCAGTCTTTAAGCTTATCAGTTACACTCATTATTAATTTACATTGTTCATTAATGTGGTCATTACCTGAAAGCAGGAAATATCAGATTGTAGCCCCTTTTTATTTATTTGCTGTGATTTTGATTACATACCTCCATGGTTATGCCAGAGGCAGAGCACACACAAAAGTGCATAATGTAGGACAATAACAAATAGATTTATACATAAACTATGAAAGGTAGAGTCCTGGGTCCTTGTTAAACAAGCATCTGAACAGAGAGGGGTAACAGAGCAGTGAGAGCAGAAAAGAGAAATAAAGCAGAGGGACATAAAGCAGCATGATTTTAACACACTCATAGTTATTACAAGCAAGTCATACATTCACATGTAGGTTGACTAATGAGAAGGGGCTGCAGAGGAACTTTCTGCAAACCAGCCTGAGCTGGTGTGTTGGTAGATTAAGCTGTAAACTCTTCTGATAGTCATTACAGGGACACTTGTGACATTGTTCTGGCAGCAAATTAAGACTGGCTTTAATGAATAAATGGCCTGGTTTGTTTATAAATGACAGCAAGGGTGATTTAAGAAGTTAATAAAGAAAGCACATGGACAAAACAAAGATATTATTTGATCCTCAAGTATAGCTCTGCAGTTTACAGGGGGATGAAGTGCTGTACTTCTATCATGAAAGTGTGGCATTGATGAAGAGATATTTTGCTTTTATTGTCCAAGATTTATTCTGAGCTATTTGGCCAAGACAAAGTAAGTGGGGCTCATCGTCTGAATACCAAAGAGAAAGGTAAAATGAGGATAGATAACCAATTAGTGAGACGGAGAGAGAGCGAAAGTCTCCAAAGACAGTTTACTGGGACGCCCAGGGTTCCTCCTGCCTCCAAATTGCCAGTAATGTGGAGGAGATGGTCCAAGACATGTTCGTAGATGTTGCCGCTATGGACCCCTGCTGGCACAAAACAGTCCCTTGCTGAGGAAGATTAGGTTTCATTGGAGAATTGAATATCAAACTTGCTGCTTATTTGCTTGCCCTCTCTTTGTGATTCAAAACTTGACCCACATGACATAATAATAGTGTCTGGGATGATAATAAAAATAAAAAAAGAAATCTTTTTGGTTGCTCTCAAATTGGAAGGACATCTGCAACATCAAGCTAGAGTCCACATGGATCTGCCCTAATGAGGTTGAATCACGCTGCACAATATTTCTTCATTCTTTAGTCTGTTTCTTTGCAACTGAATCAATCTTCAGGAGAAATGAGGTAGCTGTGCGTGTGCGTATCTGCCTGTCTGCAAGTGTGTGTGTGCTTGCCCACACGTTTGCTCTCTTGCGAATGCTTGCACATGTGTACTGTGAAATTAACAGCTGTGGGTTATGATCATCCGCAGTCCAAAGAGACAAAAAAGAAAATCAGGCACATGAAAGAGGAAAAACAGTGAAAAAAAAAGGCTTCAGTTGTGCTTTGACTTTTCTGCCTCAAAGCCAGTGACCCCAATCCCAGTCGGCAAAAGATGGGAAACGCATCAGTCATACTGACTCTCATTTGTAAGTCCTCATTATCCCTAATTCACTTTTAAATTTTCTCTCACACTGGACACAGCCACCAGTGCCATTTCTGGCTGTACTGATAATGCCAGATTGCAGTCAGTCACAGTGATATTAAAACACAGTCTCTAAACTGCTCTTTAGTGACCTTTTATGTTGTCACAGAGTTTGACATTTTGCTGTGATGAACCAGAAGTGGCAGCATTGACATGGCAAATGCAAATGACATGTGAAGACAGTGATGTACTGTAAGTGGCATGTATGGATATGAGCCCCCTTCTATAAAGGACAGAAATGCCCTAAAGGAGCACATGTAGGGAAATGGGAGGGACTGCAGAAGAGGGGGTGGAAGTAATCATGGCCGTCATTGATATTGGTAGCACTGGGCGTGAGAGTGATGGTGTTTGAGAATCGCTCAGGCGTCAGGCTGTTCACCTCTAATGTCGGAGATGATTACACACTAATTGAAGTAATCTAGTGCTGCTGCTAATCACAGTTAAAGAGTCCGCCCTTTTATCACCTTGGACTGGATGTCATGTGGACTTGATGACCCTGGCACCTTTAAATCAAGCTGCACAAGTGAAAAGAAAATGGGAGACGGCATGATACAATGGGGTAATCTACCATTTTCAAGGGCATTTGGCTTTCAGTTACTTTTAGCCTTTCACACAGAGCATGGTGGGATATTCAGAAGGAATACATATGTTAACATTTTGCTGCAGTATGAAAGGTGTAGATTCAGAGCGGTGTCCTGTAGTCAGATACATAAATAGTGAAACTTCTGGGTAAATTACCAGAAATATAAGGAATGATGTTAGGGATGCAGCTAACAGTTATTTCCATTAATGATTAATCATTTGATTATTTTCTTGATTAGTTTGTTGTTTTATCCATGAAAGGTCAGTGAAAAGTTTCCATCCAATTTTTTTCTTAAAGTTTCTTGTTTTGTCCAACTAACAGTCCAGAGCCAAAAAGTATTTAATTTATTGTCATATCAGACAAAGCAACGCAGCAAATCCTCCAAGCATCAAATGTTTGGTAATTTAGCTTGAAAACCAATTATGGTTGCAACTAATTTTTGTTTCATTATGGATTAATTGTTTTGTCAATAAATGTCACAGAATAGAAGAAAAGCGTCCATAGCCCAAGGTAAATACTTCAAATGATTAGTTTTTGGTTGCTTTTTTTACACCTAACAGTTCACGACCTTAAGATATTCAGTTTTCTTTCACACGAGACAAATACAAGCATCAAACTCTCACATTTGAGAAGCTGCAATCAGGGAGAAAAATTGCTCAAATAAGGATTGGATTTTCGAAATAGTTTAAAATGAATTCTTTGTTGAATGACTAATCAATCAATTGATAAACTGTTGCAAGCAATCAAACTAAGGGGAAATTTAAAGTGGTAGCAGTTGTGAAGATCCGTTAATTTGGTGTGATGAGTACCCATACGTTTGACTTAGGTTTAGGAGCGGTTTTGAAGCTCAGCGTGGGCTGCTCCGCCGTCACCATCATGGCAGTGCCTGACTCCCCCTAACTCCCAGCTAATCCAGAAACTGGGCAAAGAGGTGGGGCATGTGTGACCTGTGGTGAATGCCGATTTGTGGCTAGCATATGCTCACCTACCTGTCACTCAAGGCGGCACGCCCTAAATAACAGAAAAATTTAAGCCTTAAAAAAATGTAAACAAGTGAGTTATATAAAAATTCAATTCAATTATGAGGAAGTTAGCTGAACAGATCAAAAACGTTCTTTGTACCAGGCTGTAGTTGAGTTGGGCATTTCAACATGGTAGTCTATAGGATAGATTCGCTTTTGGAGCCAGCCTCAAGTGGTGATTTGAGGAACTGCAGTTTTGGCACTCCCGTGTTGGCTTCATTTTTCATCCCCGGTGGTTGCGGCTTGCAGCTGACTAATTATTTCAGCTCTGTAGGATGCTTCTATTTCAACTGCTTCTAAAATAAGTAGGCTAATGCACAGGCTATATACAGCAGAGCAGCAAGCAACCACAGCTGTTCAGACTGGGGAAGTTATTACAGAATATTTGTGTCTAGATGAACATCTTTAGCCAGCTTGCTTGGAATTAAGCTGTTTGCTGTTGTAATACTGTATATTGTACACAAATCACTGATGTGCTAAAATTGTATCTCAATTAATGCCCTTCTCTCTGAAGCGATGTGAACACTTTTAAAGCACTTTGAATGTTTTGATTGTCCAGTTATAATAAAATCAGTATTTAAAAAGTCAGTATTTTTTTCCCCAATGAGCTAATTTGGGGGAAAAGGGAGAGAACTCAACTCTAATACAGGGCCTCAGTGCACTTCACAGTAAATGGGGCACTGCTAGATGTGGATTGAGAAAACATGTGTCTTTTCTACTGTGATGAGGTGCTGTGAGAGCAGGAAATAGGGGTTGCCGGTCAGCCTGACTTCTTCACTCGCAGTAACCCCAATTCGCAATATTATTACAGTTAAGGTCAGACTGAGCAGAAACATAGAATGAAAGAGGAGTGGGCTAGACAATGGGCACGTGAAAGAGTCAGACAATGACAGAAATAAAGAGAGACAAAGTGAGAAGGTATATCGGGACGTGGGTGTATCTGTGTCATTCAAGTCTTCCGATAATTTCATGGTGACAAAAATTGATTGAAGAGTGTAGTGATGCAGACCCTGCTCTTTTAACTAGTTTTGATGATGTTCTGTGGACCAGAAACCTCTAAGAACAAGAGGCTGTCTCTCCTTGTCACAGTGAATATATACCACATACTTCCAGCCCGTCTGCCATGCCTGTTTCTTCCTTACTCCATGTCCTCATGCTGTTTCCAATAGCAACCAGCTGAACTAAAAAGATTTTTCAGTTGACAGATTATTATGAAAGATATCTTCTCTCCCTTCTACTGCATCTACCTCTGTAGATCATTGTTGAAGATGCTGCACATTTGTACTCTCAAGCTCACTGAGTTTCTTAGTGAGGAAAGAGCTCTGGGGGTGGAGGGGAAGGGAGAGGGGAGGGCAGGCTGTTGCACATGTCTGTTGCCATGGGGATTGTGGCGCAGTGACTATGCAGTAATGCGGCTGCAGGAATGGAGGATTTGTTTTCGCAAGGGAGGCTCCGGTAAAAAAAATGGAGTGTGCATGAGCTGGAGCCTCAGCCGCCAATTATGTGGAGGGGGCATTTATTTTAGAAAGAGAGTTAGCAAGGCTTTACTTAGACCGGGAGCAAGGTGCTGCCTCGGAGTCCTTTGAAGTTTTCATACTACCTCACCGTCCAGATTAAATTAAGCATCGGCCACCACACGAATGGTCTGGAGAAAAATCCATTTCAATAAGGGGAAGACAATGGAGAGCTAATGGAGGCTTCATAATTGCATGTTCCCTAGATAAACGTGTTAATCAAATACAAAGCCTGCATAGAAAACAGTAATTTACTGTTCAAGAAGTGGAGGCTGCTTGGAATATTGCCGATATAATCACTGGCATAGATGAATTAATTTTAATTAATAATAAATAAGCTCTGTCCTTAATTTGCATAATATGAAAGTCAACATTCTGGCCATTGTAATAATGGAAATGGCCTTAATGCTGTTGTTGTATGTGGTTCATCACAGTCCAATACATTTTAGGTCGGGATAAGATTTGATGATAACAATCACTGACAGAAGTAGTCATTATACAAGACTTGTCAGTCACTGGGCTCTTTGCTGCATTCAGTCTACACTAAATTGTCACTTAACTCTGTTTTGACGCAGATACAGCTCCATTGTTGTAAAGCACTCACACTGGTCTGGAAAAATTTAAGTGCTTTAAAGAAAGTTTCCAAACAGTGTATTTGTATTCTACAAAACTACTGTTGATGTCAGGCACCGAGGACAAACAGATTTGTTTATTTTTAATTTAATTTAAGATTTTAAAATGTCATTTTTGGAAAAGTGGTGCTAATTGCTGTTTTGCAACAGCAAATATGTTTTGTTGGAAACGTAGCTACAACCAGATTATGTTATTTCTAAACACAATAAGGACATGTTAATTTAAATATTTGGCAATTTGCTGAATGATTGATACTGATACACTGATACTGAATGTAGCAGTAAAATGTCACATACAACATTTTTTTTTCTGTCAAAGTAAGTGATCCTACACTGTAATTTCTACTTGTACTGACTACAGCATTTCAAACTGTTTTTGGTTGTAAATAGACTCTCACACCACTTGGTTGAGGTAAGGGAAAGCTCGTTTTCTGTTTTAATAAAGACAAAACTTCTGTAACCTCAGACATATTTATTTACATTTAACAAAAACCATGATCTTTCATTAACCTTTATCAAAGTGCTTCTGTTGCCTAAACCTAACCACTGACAGGACTGTGGATGTGAACCCCAGTCGCTGGTGTGACGGTTGTGAGCTTTGTGTTTTTTAGAAACATATTTGCTGTTGCAATTTCTAGGACACAAGGTTGTCTTATGGAAGTTTATAACCATCTGTGAGATTCCGCACAGTTTGTTTTGCTGAAAGTACAATCAAAGATGAACATCATATTCAACATTATGCTTCATAAGTCCAAAAACTCTGCTTAGTTTCCCCCTGACACGAGCTTTCGTTGGCTAAAGGAAGAACTGCAACTTTTAATGGCAAACAATATACAAAAGCTGTGGGTGCAACTTAAATAGCAGAATGAGTTATGAATTGTTGAATACATATTAGTCAGTGACATATTTAATCCCATGATAGTACTTTTTTATATAGATGACAGCTTGAGTGAGAGCTGAAGGAACATTTGTGTTAGACTTGACAGGGACCACGATTGTTCCCAATAAAATCATAAAAATTTTACAAAGTTTGTTTCAGAAGTAGTATCTGTCACTGATGAAGTATTAAGATCCTTTATTTACGTCATTGAAAATGTCAATTAATCAAAGTTTGTACGTACTATTAGCAAAATGTACTTAAGCATTGAAAGTACAAGTACTGTGAGTGTTTAACAATTATGTATATGGATTTTATTAATGTATAAGTAGTATTTTGCTGTTGTAGGTGGTCAGGGGAGAGTTCGTTTTACTTTGGGGTAGTTTAATCTATGACAGTGAACGTGTACACGAGAGTCAACAAAAAACAATCTAACCACAACCATTAGCCCATGCTAGCATTGCCATGATATGCTCCCCGGCAGTGCTGGCAGTAAGCACAACATTTGCCAAACATTTTCATAATATGTGTAACAGCAGGTTAGCTAACATTACTGTAGTCAGTCACTGATGAAATCAGACATGTAACATTATGTAGCCATCAAGTTATTTATAGGTGGATGAGAAGAAAAGCCAGTTCTGAGTCAAGCTGGAACTCTTAAGCAGCTCTCCATCTCAGTAAAGCAGGACCAGTATTTGGCTCCACAGTAGGACTGGGAAAGAAATTCAGTCTTGAAATTATCCGCTGAGACTGAATGACTCTGATGGAGCAGGTAAAAACTTTATGGATGTTTTGACGGTCCACTGGCTGACCAGGATTTGAACTGGTAGTCACTCCACATGTGCTCTTTTCTGTGTCGGAGACCTTTTAAGACAAAAAATGTGGTTTCTTCAGTAGAGTAAATTCTAGAAGGTTACTTTCGCCTGAACGCTGAGTCCTTATAAATGTGGGGACAGTCAGAGGTTTAACAGGAAGGGACTCACATGCACTAATATGCACATGCTACCATCCTGGATACCAAAACAAAGAACAGAGAAGCTCAGATTACAACACATACAGTACAGAGCGGGTGTGACGTCCCTGCTCAGGATGCCATTACTCCACTACCTTTATATAGAAAATAGTTATTTGCTGCCAAATTATTGTTTAAAATCTAAAAAAAAAATTTACAGAAACTTTAAGTTCAAGGACCTCAGATTTGTACAGAAGTACAGTACTTGAATTAAGATACTTAGTTACATTCCACCACTGAATTTAAGTGAACATGTATTGCTCATTTCTTTGTAAATTAATTAGCAGGGGTGAATTCTTTCTGTGCACTGTACAACATCCACTTGGACTCAGACTCAGACTTTTCTGCTCCGTTTAACAGCAACATTTTGCCGTATGGGGAGTGGTTAAGATGCATACTATATAATCATAAGATCCATGGTTTTCCCCTCTCCCTCTCCCCATGTTTACTGTCTACTTGTGAAAAGTATAATTATAAAAATTTGAAATGGTGTGTAGAAATACACCTCTTCTTCTGTAGCAAATTATTTAATATTTTTCAGTCTTATTTAATTGCATCTTATATATGTTAATGGACTATGACTTTTTTAGTGGGCATAACATGTAATTTTAACTTCTGAGTGAGAATCACTTAAAAACTCTTTAATTACCGCAGAAATTTCTTCAAGAACTTAATATTTACAGTAACCATCATGTGCATTAACACTAAAATTTAAATCTCAAACTAGTGATTTGCACAGACAAAAATATAAACATTTAAATCCCTCATCTGAAATAACCGAAGCTTTTCTGGCAGAAAATGATTTGTTCTTGTAGGACCTTATGACTCATACTGTATGTTTTCAGCCTTTAAACTGTAGATGCTTCTAACAACTGATTCCTAACAGTTATCTCATCACTAGCAAATCATGAAAAATGTTTTTTTTTTTTTTTTTTTGCTTCAAGTATTTTTAATATTACCCAGGTTAGTCTTGCTTTCTATCTATTTTCCAATTGCTTCCTTTTTAAAATATGCTAATGTAGAGACCATGCTTTCTGTGGATGAGCATTCAGGCAGGTTAACAAAAGGACACAAGGACAATGCATATGAGTACCACGTGGCTATAAGGCACCTCTCGCTGTGGTGTTATTAAATGAGTTTGTGATTATGTGTTAGGGAACAAATAATGGGAATGAGATGGCATCAGCTGCCATGTTGTAATGAGTACAACCAGCAGTAGTTCCTTTCTCATAATTCATTTGAACATAAGAACACATGTAAGCATGATGCATAATACACTGTCAGGGAGGACTGAAAGAGAACAGCACGAGACGAATTTCATAAATCTCAGCTTTAAGATCTTATCTCCTCCCGTTTAGTATTGTCATCAAGACACAGCAGTCATTTCCTATTTGAAATATGGTCTGATTAGCATGAATAATCAATGGGATGCTGTCTCATCACTTTGTTGTCTTCAAAGAAGACAAAGATATTGTAAGGACATGCTGTAGTTCAGATGCTTTGCCTCCTATGCAGAGTAAAAACCATGGTGATGTTAACTCAAATGTTTTGTTACAAAAATGCATTGAGACTGTAATCCGACTTTTCAGAAGTGATCATGAATACCTGATGTTATGTGACTAAATTATTGTGCATCCACATGTGGCCTGTAAAAATGACTGCATTTAATTTAGGTCTCTGCATACTTCTTCTCCTCCTCCTCCTCCCCAGACTCCCACATGGCTCATATATTCATTGTGTCTGGTTTGCATCCAGACGAGGTAAAATTCATATCCCAAAGCAAATTCTGGAGGATCTCAATGTGAACCAAAAAAAAAAACAAAAAACATAACCTTTGCCATTTGAATGACACTTTTATCTGAAGCATATTATTGTACACGATGACTGGAAAATCCAATTTTTGTACACGAACACTTGACTCTCCGACACACACGGTGTCTCTTGCCGCAATGAGAAGATAAAAGCCTCGTGTAATTGTCAAGAACAACTGAAGTGTAGATACACTGTGCCTACAGCAGATCCACAGCAGCAGATCTCATGCATGTAACATTATAGCTCAAAAAATCAGAAAGAGGAAACCATTTGCTGCAGCATGGTCACACATACTGTACAACTTTCAACTTTTTATGACATTCTCAGGATGGCACAAGCTGTTAGGTTCGCCATTTCTGAAATGACAGATGTCACTAAAGAGGGATTTAGTCTGCACATTTGAGTACCTTTGAAGACCATGTGCAGTGTCATTGCTGTAAATCAGCAGGTATATGCAGTCAACAGGAAAGCTAAACAGTTAAATTACTAAAAAGACAAAGTGCTATCACAGGAATTAGAGAAGGAAGAATTAGAGACAATATGTGGGCATTTATCCAGTTTGCAATTTCAGCTTTTTGATTTGGGAAATAACTAGGGAGACAGTGAATGTGTCAGTATGAAGCCAATTAAAACTTTTCATCAAAATCTCAACAGAGACAGCTGAGTTAAACTATGAGTTGGATAATGTGAGATTAAATTACAGTGCTTGGGTTTCTTATCTAAAAAGAGCACGCAATTTAATTCACTCTCAAGTGGGCATTAAGAATATAGCAAACAATAAACATATGTCATCCCTACAGGGGTGGTCCTCTGGGAGGTCGAGGCTAATTGCCTGTAGAGCTTTTACCTCTCTGGGACAGATGTTATAGACTTGGGAATTAAGTTTTGTCCCTGAGACAAAGAAAATCTGTCTGTGAAGCTCAGAGTTTGTAATTAGCTATAGATATGTGCTCTGTTTCCTACTGGGAATGCCCTGACACGTCATCGTCAATCAAAAAGTCATAATGAGTGTGGTCATCAGAAAGAATGTTTTGCTTTTCAGCCTTAAGCAATTTCCTGCACCTTTTGTGGCTTTCATTAACATTCATTAAAATCCCAGGATAAGTCATTATGAGAGATATCTAACCCTGCAACCCTGCGGTAACCTTGTGGGGGAAAAAAGTAAGCCAGACATGTTTAAATGCTGGTGTTTAGTTAGCAGTCAAGATGAAATATGAAGTAGAATATGTACTTAAAGATGCTGCATTCGTGGCTGGAATATCATATGTAGTCACCGTGGGTAATTACGAATAATTGACACACCTACACTTTTACCCTAGCAGGAAAATAGGAAGAATAACAACAATACATTTCATTTGTGTTGGTCTTTCACGCACTGAATTCATTTTTTAACATAGACGATTAGCGGCTGTACTAGTCAACAACAAAAATATAATCATTACTTTACTATGCAAATGCTTGGTGTCATAGTTTCAGATGTAGTCAGACTAGAAAACATGCATCACCAGCTGTGAGTCAGTAATATCAAATGAATATTCACATTTGTCAATGCATAATCTACAAAAGGACCATTATCAGTATTTATGATTTGACGTTTGTGAATTCAGGGGAACTTCCACACTTCTCTTCCGCAAACTGTGTGTACAGTTATTATTATTATTATTCCATCCTTTTGAATGTATAGTTGCAAATTAGCACTCTGGTACCACACTATAATCAGCAAGTTTGTGTCTGTTTTTAGGAAGGGAACAAAGTACAATTTAGTGTGACTCTCAATCAGTGAAGAAGGTGAATACATTGTGTTCACTGTAGAATAATTCTCATTGTTCTCACTTTCAACGTAGTTTACGCCAGTGCAGCTGCATGTTTATCACCATAATTCCTATAAACAGGAAAGTAAAGGTTTTAGAATACATTACACCACCTTGGTCATCACGAGATCAGTTATAATGGGAAGCCTTTAAAACAACATGAGCTCTTTGATCCCCAAACCCCATAATATGGGGCTGAAATGCGAGAATTTAGGGTTATTTTCCTTTTGGCTGTTTGTTTTATTAATTTCTCATCTTTTAGTAGTTTCTTATGAATTCCTTACTTTGTATAATACACCTGCTTAATAACACTAAACACAAAACTGTGACTGCACCTCAAGCTTCCTGTTGCTACCAACCAACCAACACACTCACTGATATGCTCATAGAAGATTTAGGCTTATTCCTTCACCAAAGCTTTATTATAACATTTAAACATAATAGATGAAAAAATTATATTGATAATAAACTTAATCTTAAAGGTTTGTTAACAGTAAATGTATTTTTTGTCACTATCTCTGAGTGAACTTACTAGTACAGCGTGAGATGACAAGAAAAACACAAACAGGTGTGATGAAGCACTGCAGTCCCTAAGGGGCCCTCAAGGGTTGTGTTTGTGTTTACTGCCCAACTGGACGTCTCATATGATCATCACTGTAACTTTTCCTGCATATTGCATTAGAATAAATGCTCCAACCACAGTTGTTTACAGTAACATCATAGGAATATTTTTTACATTAACTAAAGTAGTGCTTTAAAAATCGGACAATATTTAATTCTGTCCCAAGCATAAAATGTACACTTAACACACACCATAACCAGCAGAATATAAAATTTATATAAGATTCTCTTTATTTTGGATCTCTTTAAAATCTATTTTTCACATCCTTGCTAGTGGTAAGTAAAATGTAATTTTTCATGCAGTCTTGCCGTATAATAGAGAGATTCTTCTCATAACACAGAAATATAATCTATAATAAATTTCAAGCTTAATTATTATTTTTCATGCACAAGGAAATAGAATTGATAAATCACTTTACACAGAATATTGTAAATAAGCCAATTAGAAAGTGGAGAAAGTGGAGACTACTGTTTTGTTTTTTTTAATCGTTTGAGTGTTAATCTTCAGTGAAGTTTCCAAGAAGCTATGCCATGATAAACATGGTAATGTTGTGTGAAGGCTGCTGACTTTTAATTGTGAACTGAAACCCTATTGAGCTGAAATGTCTTATTATGATTAGCACTGATGAAGGTTGATGGTATCAGTAGATTACTGTATGTGATTGTTAATTATTTTTAATTAGCCCTCCATTTTTACTCTGTAACCACCGGTTATATCTTTACCACCGCTGTGTGTTAACTGCTTGTGCTGCAGATAACCGTAATGCTATCCTCAAACCAGAGACCTAGGTAATTCGTATTGCACCAGGTTATATCAGGACAGAGCAGTTCTCGGATTGTGACAACTGAACGTGTCCCAGTCGGTTCTGGTGAGCTTCATACAGAGCTCACAGCTCAAAGATGACTGCTCAACTGTAATGAGGCGTAGTTATTAAATACTTGCCAATAATCTGCCTCCGAGAACATCTGCAGACAAAAGCTTTGTTTCTGTGGCACAGTCAGATAATGGAGGACAGTGAGCCAAAAACATGATTTTAAATAAATGACTGAAAACTAGCTGGGTGCTTGTTTAAAGCTTGTCACTTATTTTCTGTGAAGCAGATCACTATAACTGTTCATACAACAAAAACATGTCAATTGTTCACAATTTCCTGTTTACTCCTAAAGAAAGCTAATGACAGTATCAGAAAAATGATAGAGGCGTAGGTAATTAGTCATGTAGTCTGTTAATGATCTAATGTAACAGAAAAAAATTAAATTTTTACCATCGAGCCTACATGTGCCATGCTGGAAAATAAAGAAGCTTGATGCAAACACTGTTTGCTGTGGGGCAAGAGGTGCTGGTAACTGCAAAGGAATGTAAATGTAGTCAAAATGTTTGTGGTAGTAACTGCACACTCAGCCCATAACAATATTTATGATCAAGGATCTTTAATTAATACTGGCATGAGCAATGCATTTTCCTCAGCACTACATCAAGTTCATGAAAAACATACAACAAACCAGAGATCTAAAGCCCCAATGTGGATTTAAGAATTATTGACTTAAGCAACTCCATGTGGTGCAATCTAAAAAACAAAAAAAACGGGACTGACAGCACTGCACACTAGTACTGTGCAGCCACTGCTGCCCCCACAGTTTTCCCCTGGATGGTCTCTTTATTCTACAAATAAAACTTGCACCATCAGAATATTATCAACAAACATATATGGGCTTTACCTGAGCTGACCCAGCAGCTCAAACGCCACTCAGTGGTTGTATCCACGTGTGTATGAAAAGGCATAATTACATCCGACATGCCATGAATGGATTCAAATACAGAAATTACTGACTGTCCCATGTCATTTACCTCCTCATTTATATCATTCATTCATGCCTAACTTGTAATTGTGGTACTTCTGACAGCACCCTGAAGGCAGCACAACGCTCATTTGTTAGTTCAAATTTATGCATAACGCAGTCAGTCTGTAATAATTTCAGTTCAGCCCACAAAAATACTGTTCACAAAGTTAAATAGGCTCAGAGAGAATGATGGACTCATGAGATGTACTGTCCTTACGCCTGCCAGTCCAACAAGAACACTCCCACTACTCCAGATGGCCAGTCCTCCCCTGGCTCTCTGTGGATTCTCCCCCTCGCAATGACTCTGGCTGAGGCGACGCAACAATTAGCCTCTCCACATAGCCTCAGCTGCTATAGTTACATTCACAGGCTGGGGGCTGAACTGAAAGTGCTTCTTGAAATTAGGCTCAGCCATCACAAGCCAGAACCACTTAAGAAGAGTTTCCTTTTACACATCTGTGAAAGCAAAAGCATAGACAAAACCCAACCAACAGCATACGATAACAATTCAAAAAGTTTAATTGTCTGTTGCTGTTGACAACATCCTCTCAAACACTTAATATTATGTTTGATACAGCGGCCAGACAAAATAACACCTACCCCTCAAGAACAACTTTACAGTAATTGCATCACCATTGCAAGCACTTGCTTATTTGACAATCAATCTGCCAATTTTAACAATCATGTTACATTTCAACACTTTTAAAGAAACATGAGATAACTAACAGAACACCAATAAGACCAAATCATCTGCACTGGAACACTGGTTAAGAAAAGGCTTAGTATGACAAGGCCAACACTAACAATGAAGGCCTAACACAGAAAGCTCAGTGGTCACACAGTGTACACTTACATGCTGCACATACTGTATGGGTTTCAGAAATGCCTCTTATTAGCATACAACCTTTGGCATGTCTTTGCTCAGTGTTTGAAGTGGTGATTCAAATACTTCAAAGTCCTTTCATCATGAAGACGCTTACATTGTTTTGTCCACCCTCTGTATGTTGGCAGACAACGTCCAAGAAGTCATTTACAGTGCAGAATATCAAGGGCACAATGGAGGACTTCCTCTTGGCTATGGTATTGATCCACGTGTAAGCAGAGACAACATTAAATGAATCTAGTGAGGCAGTAATCTGTGTGGCAATGACTATGTCCTGAGCAGCAGAGGTGATTTGTATTCCAATATTACAAATTTCATGCCCATAGAAGGTTTACAGGTCTTCAAATTTCTCAAATGCTGGTTCGATACTGCCATTGGAAAGCATTTGGTTCAGCCTTGGCAAAAGAAAAAGCATCTGGTTGACACTGAAATAATTGCACTGAAAATAATCAGGATTATCTATAGGTTTAACAGAATACTTTGTTAAAGTGATAGCTTTAAAAGAAAGTTCAGTATTGACTTTTTATCTTAAAAAATGGAGGCTAATCAGCACTCTCCTTTAAGTTGGCGCACACATGCTTTACCGAAGATGGTGCTCTAGGCCACAGAGAGAAACTATCATGTGGACTTAACTTTGCCATTTTATCATTAATTCATCTGCAGTGCACCCTTTTAGCTTATCACATCATGTAGTCTGCTGGAGTGAAGCCATGTCGTTACCATTGTTACCAAAGAGTAATACCAACCCCTTATACAACCTCATCACAGCTCAGTCATTACGTGTTTAAACTCCAGCTGAACGTACAGTATGGCTTTTGTTTTGAGATGGCATTACTGCTGTACATACAAACTCCAAATAACCCTCCACTGTGACATACAGTACATGCATATTTTGTAAAAACACTTAGAGTGAGTGGTTGTAGATAGAATATGTGTATTTGGTCCCCCTATTGTAACACTTGAATATCCCAGCTTTGGATGCCAACTTGTAGTGGTATTGTTTACAGAAAATAGATTGTAGAAATCTCAAATATACAGACGGGTGACAAATTAAAGGAAGTGTCTTTATAAGGTGTTGGGCCACTATATGCCTCCAGAACAGCTTCACTGCTCCTTGGCATTGATTCTTGGTCTCTGTAACTCTACTGAAAGGATGAACACCAATCTTCCAAAAGACATTCCCTCATTTGGTGTTATGATGATGGTAGAGAGCGCTGTCAAACACAGCATATGATTCACATCCTTTTCACCATGGATGCCATCACTGTGGGGGTCCAACATTCAGGCCTGTATACTGTTCTCTTGGTTATCGCCGGGGAGAACGCCTTGGTAAACATGCACTCACCCACTTGTGGAGAAAATGGTGAAGATGACTCATCTCATCATATGACTTTTCTCCACATCTCTGTAGACCAGTGCCTATGATTTGTGCATAACTGAAGTCATCTCTGTAATGCACTGCCACCCTACTATAATATCAATATGTAACTGTTGGGTGACTGTTCTTGCTGAACTCTGATCATGTCCTGCATTGACATTCTCAGTCATGTGAAGAAGAGTTGCTAATCTTTTTTTCCTTACATATCGCACTAATGCACAAGCATCACGGTTGTCATATGTGTCGACCACAATTTCTGACACTATTTACTTACGTCACTGACGTGTTCATGAGCCAGCTGAGCAGCCCCAACAATCAGCCCTCTTTCAAAGTCATTTAGACCTTTTCCTCTTGCCATCTTGATAAAAAAATCTTAATCAACTGGGCCTGTTCATCATTTTTATACATGCCACAGAGCATGATGAGATGTTAATTGGTTAAATCTACCATGCAGTGCGCCTGTGTGGAAGCATCTGCATTCATTATGTTTCTCCACTCATTTATTCAGGTTTTCCATTTAATTTGTCATCTATCTACATATGTTGTACACAGTACAATAAATGTAAACTATGGCATGTTTAAACCTGCTGTGATAAGACATTTTACAGTGATATTGGATTAATTGATGGTGTCTAATGTGAGAGTGGTGGCTCCTTGTGATGAACCCACAGAGAATTATTCGTCAACTCTGAAGTTTGCCACAGTTCTATAGACCTTTTAATGTCTTTTAGTTAATTGTTTTGGTTTTATGTCCATAACTTTACTTTTTATGTTCATGTTCTGCTGCAGCAGACAGCTGTTTTGTTTTTTGTTTTTTTAGTTTTTTTTTGGGGCAGTTTTTGCCTTTATTTAGAAAGGCAGTGAGAGTGCTTTTTTTGGCAACAAAAAAATGTTTTTTTAAATGCGCTGATAAACCCACTGTATGCTACCTGCCACTTAAGTGGTGAACATAATGGAGCAATAAAAAAGTAGATATATTCCTCAGGAGCTGGTGGAGTCCCAACAGAGCTAAAATAAGGGAAGTGCTGGACTTACATTCTTCATAAGATCAAAAACATGATTTCAAATGAACGCTTATGTAGATCTGTGTCTGCAGGATTCGAAATACCTGCTATTGTTTATATCATATCAACTTTGTAAGGTGATTCACAGATTGTGTCACTGCCTCCCTGTGGCTTAAAATCAATGAATGCAGGTTCAAGTGCATCAATGTAAAGCTAAAACATTTTCACAACAGTGTTATTTCTGACTTTAAAATGTGTCCATGCATATACGTAAAAAAGATCTTGGCATTAGCATCATCATCATCACCAGACCGCCAGTCTCTTTTGAGTTCGATCTGTTGGAGTGAAAGCAGATACTAAAAGCAATTGTACATTCAGTGAAGAATATTACTTTAGATTTCTTATTATTTAGTTTCTACTCCAGATTTCTCATAATTCAAGAATCCAAGCCTAATTCAGCCTACTGAGCAACACCTATTTTATTTACAGTCACGTTTTAATTGATAATTAATAGTACAGAGTTTGCTGCAGGCTACCTCTGTGTTTTGGTACACAGAGGAATAACAATATTTTTGTCCTTGAACAGAACATTTGAGAGTCTCTTGTTGTCGAAAATGTTTCATTCCTTGATCCTTTTACCAAACCTACTTATTCCTGATCAGGCTGACAGTGATGCTGTCCTAGCATGCACCGAGCAGAAGGCAAGGAAACAATCTGGAGCGTCTGGCTGTGACACAGCAGAGCTTACCAATGAGCCATCATGCTGTCCTAACAAAATCCTTCCATGACTTCCTCATCATAATGTCTGTTAAAGAGCGCCTCCCTGCTTGTGTGGTCACATAAATGCACAAATCTTCTCTAAGTCTTACCCGAATTAAACATGTAAAGAAAAGGAAAGAAACTTGTGAAGTTGTTGACACATGGTTGAAGATGATGTTACATGAGTGCAGTGCAAAAAATATGACCTATTTTTCTTTTAAAAACCCAATGTCTCACCAATATCTGCTTCTTTTGTATATTACACTGAGTTTAAAATGTGTTTTTACACCACATCCATGCTTGTGGTGTACAGTACAGAACATGTTCACCCTTAGATAGACAGTATAGTTGAACGTAATTTATAATCATCTACAATTTAAAACAAGATTCATTGATATTCGTAAGTTGCTGATTTGTTCCTTCCTTCCTGGCAACTGCTCTGGATTTTAGAGGCCTCCTTGTTAAGTGTTATCCACAAACAACTAGAGTATCAGGGTATCTTTGGGTTACAGCACTCACTGTGAGTGAATAAATGTAGAGGGAAGCAGTGTAACACAGCAAATCAGCACAGCAACTCAAGTTTCAAAGTGCTAATGAAAAGGATGGATGGAAGTACTTAAAATGTCTCAGACAAGTACTGATCTGGACGAGTCCGGTTCACTGTTTGTTCTACTTGTTCTACACGGCCTATACCCATGTAAAGAAGCTATACTGTCAGCACGGAGAGGCTTGGAAGCCCCTTGTGCTTATAGAGAGGCTCAGTGATGCAGGAGGTCAGTGGTGTCCCTTCCTGGATTACAGACGACAACGACAGGCCACGCTTTGTTTGTCTCGAGAGCAGCGTGTCAGACAGCCAGCGCAGTTGTCACACGGCTTCGCCAGGAGACTGTACCGTTACCTATAGCACCAGTCAAACGTCTGAATGTGCAGACTGTGACACTGACTGCTTCACACTTGAGAATCTGTGAATGAATTCATGCACTCACTCACCCTCTTTGACTTTGCACTGAACAAACTGACCCAGATATTCAGAGTTTTGGCTGAACTTTGACCCACAAGTCCGTTGTTTAAATGTTTCTGTTGTTTCTTTCAACTGAGCATTAGTTGCCATTTTCTATATAATTACTTGCAGCAGTGACGGTCTTGCACCTGTGTTACTTGTATTTGTAGACATGACTGATATCTAACAAAGAGACTTTTATACTCGGGCAGTTGTTAAAACATTGTATTTCAGAGCTTTTGCTCACTCCTTTTTCAGACTGAGAACCCCTTGCTTTGGGCAAGCATTTCTTCAATATTTCCATTTTAATTTCAAATGAAAATTGTGAGTGTAATTCACCTGTGGTTAGAGCATGAAAAAGCGGGCTCCCAGCAGCTACTCAATACCAGTCAAACCTCTGACTGGTAATTCTGCTGTTACCGTTAACTTCAGTCTCTCTATACCTGAGGCTTCAAACGCAACTCTGGATTATGTTCAGAGAAAAAAAACTACAGAGGGGTGCATCAGTCAGGGGAGGGGAATCAGAGTCTAGTGGCAAGCTTAGTTGGGGGTGTGATAGGAACCAGCTGCTTCTTATTGACAGTAAGATCAAGCAAGCAGCTGGTGACACCTGCCAACCATCCAGGTGTGAGGAGTTACAGATTGCGTGGGCCTGCAGGCAGCTGGGGGTGAACATCACGTCAACAGCACAAGAGGGCAAATGTGGTTTGTTGTCCTTGAGGGAGCTGAGGTCATTCTCTGAAAGCAACAACCTCTATATGGCCTGTCATTAAGTTGTTACCAGTGAACTTTGGGCTTGTGTGTGCCGTGAACTACAATGTCACAGTGTTACAGTATAACACCTACTGAACAAACTCAGAGGGTAATATCAGAGCAGAGCATGAGATCAAACCTGCACACCTTCTACGACCACGTTACTTAGTCTAGAGAGAGCTTATGTAGTTTATGGAGCTTACCTTCAGCATCTGCCTTTCTCTCTTAAAGGTGTAAAATTGAGTGCATTAGGCCACCAGCTATCAGACAGGTCTGGGCTTTGTGCCTGGCTGCAGAAGCAGGGTGTCTGCTCCGTATGTATGAACTGTCTCACGCGTACTTGACATTGCTGTGCTTTGATCTTGACAGGACCAGCTTGCAGAGTATATGAACATATAACATGAAAGAACAACATGAAAAGAGAGAACATACACTATAATAAATATAGTATAAAGTAATGATGTTGTTTGATCAACATTTTTTAAAGTATATATTTTTTTGGGCTTTTATGCCTTTAATGGACAGCACAGTGGAGAGTGACAGGAAACGGGGAGGCAGAGAGAGGGGGAATGACATGCAGCGAAAGGCCGTCCGATGCGGGATTCGAACCGGGGCCGACTGCAGCGAGGACTGTAGCCTCTACACATGGGGCGCCTGCTTAAACCACTACGCTACACGATGCCCCCTTGTTTGATCAACATTGACTATGCTTCCAAGAAAAACAGCAGCATCAGTTTTTTCAGCAAACACCCAAAAGCAACATTTGTTTAGACTGAAGTGATATAGACCTTCAGCGACTTCGGTTTCTTGACCGTCAGGAGCAACGAAACATCTGAGACTCCATTCACTTCCAGTGTACACTGGTATTGTGACCATGATCTTTCCATGACTTTCACCCAGGTATAATTTTAACTAGAATAGGGCTGGAACGACACAAATGCAATGATGCGCCATACTGTTTACGTTCATCACCAGGTTTAGCGGCTCCAACTCACTGTCATGCCGAAAATGACTTTATCCCAAAAATTTGAAACCTAAAGAGTGACTCGTGGACATTTGTAGAACCGATAGATGGCTTTTGATTCTTGGCACTTTTTCATGTTGGGAATTTTTCAGTTTGTAAAATAAATAGTTTTATGAGAAAGTGCTTGAACAAAAGGTTGAAATATTAACGGCGTGGTTGTTATTTATTGGTGAGTTAAAAAAAAAAAGGTTAATTGACTAATCTGAAAATAATTGTTAAATTGATCTAAAAAATAATCATTAGATTTATCAATTTAAAAAAAAATTGTTAATTGCAACCTTAGCTGAATCAATTAATCAATTAGTCAATGAACAGAAAAATGATCGATGAACTGATTTGATAATTGAATTGTTTCAATTGTATTCAAGCAAAAATAGTGAAAAAAAACAAACATTCTCTGGTTTTATCTTCTGGAATGAGAGCATTTGCTTTTTTCTTTTTTTATATAATTGTAAACTAAATGTATTTTGGACTTTTTTCAAACTAAACAAGCTTTGAAGATGTCATTTCAGGCTCTGGGAAGTTATGAAGGGCATTTTTTCCACTTTTTTTAAAATTTCATAGACTTAATGATTAATAAATTAATGGAGAAAATAATCAGCAGATTAATTGATAATGACAATAATTATTTCTATCATTAACTTGTATCTTTCCCCAAATCCAATTTTATGCCTTAACCTAATCAACCCTGAACTGTAGTGGTGCTAGATCTCAATATGTCTTTTATTTTGGTAACAGTGGTTTGAAGGCAACGTTTGTCCTGCCAGAAACACAGATCAGAAAACACTCATATTTCTGGAGGCGTCATGGTGGCCTAGAGGTTTTAAGGCACAGTGAAACAATATTTGGAGCCTGCAGATTCTATAATGTGAGATGTTTCTGCGAGAAAGATAATACATGTGAATAATTTCATTTCAAAATAAATTTGATCAAAGTCCTTGGTAAGCCACACCTGTGTTTAATCAAAGCAAAGATGAGTTAATGGAGCATACACAGTGATACAGAACTGTAAAAGACTTTTCACTTCCACCTGCAACTCTCTCACACGTTGTTAGATTGTGCCGAGGATGAGATGGTAATTAATAAATTACACCTGGACCACACTGGATGGTAAACAAAGATTCTGCCAGTTGATGTCCATACACACACGTCCTCCATGCATTTTCTATTTATTGTATGCTCTTGACTCAAGACAAAAAAACCCCAAAAAACAAACAAAAAATGATCAAATAAACGGTTTGAAACACATAAAAGCGAATGAAATATCTAGGACATGTCTGTATCATTGCTACCTCAGAGAAGAGAGGAGAAAAAAGAAACAGCCATTGAAGTTTTTATACTCACTGAAGCATCTGAACGCTTCAATACTGCTTCTAATTTTGCTTTTTTATTTCACTGAGGAGCATTATATAAGTGCCATTAAAGGAGATCTTTTGATGTTCAGAGATAAAATCAATCGTGAACTGTAAATACAAGCTCCACCTTGAGATCAACTTTATTGTCACACCGTGAGACAGAGCAGCAGAGGTGTTGCAAATAGAGTTGGAAATCTATTTCCAGACAATGATTCACCGCTCTTCTAGCTCTTAGTCTTCAAGCTTTGAATATCAAAATAATTACATCCGCAGGAGAGTTATAACAACATATCTTATGCAAATGAAATTTAATTTGCTCTATTGAGACAGCATACAGTACGTATTGAAACTGAAGCTGTTAGGTTTGTCAGAATGGTGTTATGAGAGAATAACTAGTATATGAGTTGGTGTTGGATGTCGTACTGAGTTCTGACACATTTCTCACAGGTAGATACTACGTGGGCTTGGTGAGTCAAGACACAGTTTCAAGTGTTAATGTAGTCATAGGAAAGGAGAGACTCTCACTCAGAGCTGCTGCAGGTGCGTAGGTTTGATGATGACTGAATTTTGAGGTAGCTGAGGGACTCTTGACACAGTACAGGCTTGAAAGAGGGAAACAGGAATAATTTTCTTTTCTTTTGTCTGTTGTGAATGCTCAGATCTTCTGTTTCTCTCCTCAGAGAACAGTTGTCAGGCCAAAACAGTTACGTTGTGCTGGAAGGAGCAGTGATCCTTGGCAATGAGCCCTTCAAAATGAATCGTTTTCATCAGATGATCAATTGGTAAATTGGGAAGTATTGTTTATGTGTCTGGCAAAATATGAATGTAAGAGTAGATTTACCACACGTCACATGACATCAAACATAGCATACTTAGGATGCACTAAAGGTAGACCTGAAAGGATTTCATGGTTGTGATAATTGATTGACAGGAAATTAATTAAGGATTTGACTATTTTGTTAATCCAATAATCATTTAAGTCAACTGAGGTCAAACATTTCCTGATTCTAGCATCTCAAATGTGGGGATTTGCTGTTTTCTCTGTTTACATAGCAGATAATGAAACAAACAATGATATGAACAGGCAAAACACATAAAAAAATCATAAACGTTTGGAAGAATTTGGGGAATTGGTGTTTTTTAGTCTTATAGTCTCGAAGAAGGAAAGTGAAGAGGTGCTGGCGGTGTGTGCTGTGGTGTTCACTTAGCTTTCAGAAAGAGTCTGGGTTAATCCTGAATGTGTGTCTTATCAGGCTTCTTCATTTTTGTTACCCTTTTTGCTCTGTTCTTTATCACACTCACATCCTCCGTCTGGTCCTTTTATTCCATGGAGGTGGGACTGAAGGAGTGTGAGAAGTTAAAAGGTCAGATAGTGGCTGCAGAAGCACGGAAAGACTGCACCTCGCACACCACAGAGGTGATAACTGGCATGATGGTAACTTAGTCTGGATCATGTGTATTACCTCATCTGGTTGCATATGGCTTTGATGTGCCTACTTGTTACACACCTTTAATTACAAGTGCACTTATGAAAACTAACTGAAGAAATCACACAGACTTTTCCATTTGTTCTGATTGTACAATCACAATGAAGTGCTCATCATATTGTGTGTCAATAATTTTAAAAGGGCTGACTTATTATATTACACAAAGTATTTCTTTCAGCACTACAGAGCTAGGAGTTTTACTTTCTTTTATAATTGATCATGGCTCTCTTAAATTTCCTCTGAAACATTGTTGAAATTCATTTGGACTATTTGTCTTTAATAGCTGACATGATCAAAGTGTTAATAACGAATTGTGACAAAATATTTGGCACAAGCCACCTCCTGGGTAATATGTTCACATCATGTTACAAAGCTGAAACACATGCACAGTTGTGTCAAAGTTGCCTAGTTTATGGAACCGTTTCTCCTTAACAACAATTCGTCTGAACATGACCTTCGATGTGTCAGCAAAAACAAGAGCTCTACTCAATTCAGAGGCAAGCGGTTAACAAATGGCATATGATTGAGCGTGGCTTTCAACCCTATGATTAAACTCACAAACTGACACCCAGTGTTTGATGATCAATCTATTATTGTTTTAATAAATCTTTCAGTATAGAGCATGATCGACAGGGCAGATGAAGTAGGCGAGGGTCAATGCAGAACTGTGCTGAACTGACAACAGTACGCAGCGTACTGCACTGACAGAACATACATTGAGAAAAATTGGAAATTAACCCAGGAACAGTCATGTTGCTTTCACATTTAAACACATCTTAACAAGAAAGTGCTCGGTTAAATGGAAATCTCCACCAATTCTGTCAATCTTCTTGACAGGAGAGAAGTTTTTTTATTTTTTTTTTATTAATTTTTTATTTTTTTCATGAAGAACTCCATCTGTGGTATCTTGGATTCCTGTCAGTAACAGTGTATTCCAGAAGTGACAAGCTTTCACAGTGGGGGAAAAAAAGGAATTGAAGTGTTACAAAACTTCTCAAACCACTTCTGCATCATAATCCATTTCCCCACTGTTTATCCGTGTGCTCAGTCCCATCAGCAAGTGGATTAAACATGGTTTGTTTCTGTTGATATTTTTTTCTGCCATCAAAAATTGGCTCCAGCAGAACATATTGTAACCCAGGAGAATGACAGATGACAACACCTTCAGTTTTTTTATGATGTTAGAAGCTACCAACGTTTTACTGCCACTTTTCAAACCCACAGAGGTTGAGTGTTTGATACTTGATGATAGCTTTTAGCACAAGTATTACTTTAAATGCACTTAATTAGTCCTTTGGAGAATTCATCCTTTACAATTAACCCATCCCCTCAGTCAAAAGCTCTTCTAAGGCTGCTTAATTAAAATCTACTGTCTTCAAATTAGTGGCTAGGTAAAAGTGAATACTAAGAGTATTTCTAATACTAGACCTAATGTGCATTTCTGTATTACTCCAGACAGCCTTAAGGCTCATTAATGCTCAACGGTTGATATGTATAGGGATATGAAAAGAGCCTTTTGTTATATTACGTATATTATTTAATGACCTTTCTTAAGAGGTCCTCCTCCACCATTGACATGTTTGATACTTTTGACTCTGAACTGCCCTCTAATGGATGTATGCTTAACATCCATGCCAACATAAATGATGCATGGAAATATGACAGTGACTATTACATCGTTTGAAATGGATGTGTCTATTTTCGTTCGTAAAGGGAGCATAAATGAGGCCTTAGAGGAGTTCAAACCCAGAACACTTTGCTGTGAGTCACAGTGCTAAACAACCCGGCACCGTGCCACCAGAGCAGGCAAAGTCCGACCTTATAGTGGCTTTTAAGGAAATTCAGGTCACGAAAATCGATAAGTTTCTCCCTGTTGGAATCATGAATGTGCACAGCACATTTCATGCCAAACTAGACACTTTCAGGTCACAAACAAGCAAGCAAACAAACGTCCAAAAGACGGCATAGCAGAGTGGTATGGATGGGAACAGTACAACTTTCACAGTAGTGCTTTGTGGTCCTAAACAGTTCATATTCATATCAAATAGAAGACTTGAGTGATTTTTTTTCTTTCCACTGCTGCTTTCCTTGATGTGAATATGTCAGCCTTGCAGAGTTAAGCTCAAAGGTACAACTTGAGCTGGGGGTTAAGCTTTTAGCTTTGTGGTGTATGGTCTCTCTTTTGCGAGGTTGGACGAATGGACTTCTGGTTTAGATTCCTGGTGACTTGAGTGAGGATAAAAGTGGCTTAGAGTCAGTGATCAGTGGTAGGCAAATTGACTTTGGAGTCTTTATCTCAAGAAGGCCAGAACAGAAAAGAAAAGGGAGATATTTCAGCCTGGCCACAGTCACAGCTTCACTGAATGTAAAAGATGAGATTTTACATTTCTCACAAAGTGAGGGTGCACTGCTTGTCCCATTCAACATCTTGAGATCTGACATTTGGCCATGATATTAAAGGTTCTCTTAAGATTTACATCAAGATCCGATTTCAACAGATTTCGTAAGCCATTTAAGGCTCACAGAATCAGAAACATGCACTGCTTAGCCCTCCGTTTGGCACATTGAAGCTCAGGTTTTTTACAAATCAAACATTTAGAAGAAAAAAAAGAAAAAAACCCGGGCTATTCTTCCTGCTTGGAAGGGCAGAAGAGCAGGATAAATGGTTGTTTAAGCTTTGCTCCCCTACACACGTTTTAACTCTCCATCAAAGCAAATCTTAAGAATGCAAGCCAGTCTGGCATGGTTTTGATCCATGTATATGTTCTTTAATGCAGAGAAGAGTTATCTAACACTTCCCAGAGCTGGAGGTGATTGGGACATCTGTCTACCTAAGGGTAGCTTTTCTTTTATCATCACACAAGGTTTCCCTTGGGACTTCTCAGATGGAAGCAGATTCATAGGAGGTCAGTGTCCCCAGGGCATCACTGAATCTACAGTCAGCAGAACAAGGTATTTGCTGCTGTCTCTGTAGCGTAATATCAAAGTTCAAAAGTGAAGCATCTTCCATTTACAGTCAGGGAGCATTTCACCCCAACCTTCAAAGTTATCTTTAAGGAATCTTGTCTGATTTTATTGTACGTGATTGATTTTTGGTTCAACATTTCTCTTTTGCTTTTCTCAGTTTGAGGTGTTTGTACTGAATTGTGTTGAACTGGGTAGATCAGTGGCGGCTGGCGACTCAAAACATTTACGGAGGACAGGAGGGAAACCAACTCACGGCATCATGTTTTTTTTACACCAGTTGGCTTCTTATCTCTCTTTTCTTATGTTCAATGAAAAATTAAACAGTAAAACAATGTCATAATTTCTTCCACCTGCTGTAAAAAAAAGAATAATTTGCATTAAAAAAAAAGAATAAGGGGATGAAAATCTATTGTAGAGGTTAAATGGCAAACAAACATAGACGATCTAGAACACAAATTGAATATTCCTCATATGTATCAAAAATATTAAAATATTGCAGCATCCCTTTCAGACCTTTTTTGTTTTTTAATTAATTTTTTTAGGCTGGATTTCAATCCACATAAGCGACATTTGTCCATGCAGTCATTTGTCAAGCCCATTACACCACATATCAGTATCCCCTCATCAAAAATGTCTCTTAAGATAGTTTGCTTAGCTGTTTGAAGCAGCTGTAGCCTGAACGCAAATGGCAGAGTCCAACCCTGAGGGAGCTGCTCAGAGCTCACTGACCTCAGCTCTGATTTGGTAAATGGACTGCACTTGTATAGTGCTTTTCTAGCCTTTCTAGCCTCACTTTACAATGGAATCCACATTCACCCATTCACACAGCATTTTCTTCCACTCATACAAACCACGACCTTCTGATTAGTGGGCGACCCACTTTACCTCCCGAGCCACAGCCATCCCATTCTCATGAACGCGATAGCTCAGTAATGCCATGAGGTCAAGGTCACTGTGACCTCACAAAACACTCTTTTGGCCTTGTGAACACAATATCTCGGGAACTACTCAAGGGCATCCCTTCAAATTTGGCTCAACCGTTTACTTGGGTTGATTGCTTTGTTGGCTTGTACCTGTATTCTGATTGGTTGATTTGTAGACGTATTCTAATTTGTCGATTTGTAGGTGTATTCTGATTAATTGATATGTAGCCATATTCTGTTTGGTTGATTTGTAGCCATATTCTGTTTGGTTGATTTGTAGCTGTATTCTGATTGGTGGATTTGTAGCTGTATTCTGATTGGTGGATTTGTAGATGTATCTTGATTGTTTGGTTTGTATCAGTATTCTGATTGATACATGCATTTTTTTTTTCCATTGGACCACGGAAATGTGCCTGGGTCCAACTTGGAAAGTACTTGACTTAGAAGCAGAATGTAGTTTTACCTTATCCCCCTTTATCGAGTAAAGTGATCACAAAATCCTTAGAATAAATTAAGAATCACAGTTAATGGATCTAGATAATAATATTTCATGCCCGCTGTGAAGTCCTTGCAGCAGTCCGTCACCCATACCGGGATCCAGACCCTGGGTAAACAGAGTGCAGCGGCATGTTAGGCCACTACACACCTTGGTAGTTTATTTGCCCTTGTGGCCAATGGGATAAACTTTAAACATAACATTGACACATTGTTACTGACAGGAGATGTACAGCAGACACATGAAACATTACCATTTATTTGGAGCCCTGTCCCTGGCCACCTGATGATTGTTCAATATTCATTCTCTTTCTAGCTCTATTTTTGGCCTTCTCCTGAGGGAAATATCCCAATACTGCTTTGTCACTAGCTTTTGTTAATGTCGGAAAAGAGGTTGATGAGCTGTGAGAGTAAACCGAAACAATGAGGTTGTGGGTGGTAAAACCCAAACAATGACTTTAAAGACTCTAAAAAGCTCCATAAAGCCGAAGGGAACTTCAGTGTCTGATGATAATTTTCTGTTTGTCATGTTGAGCACTACCTGTCACATTACATGTAGTCGTTTATTAACAATCGTTCCATTGTTAATATAAAAATAATGATTAGTGCAGCTTTAAGATTTACATAATACAACTGGATCCCTAAATACGGATTACTAAGGAGACTCGAATGTCTCACTCAATGATCACTACGGTTACACTTGATGTTTACTGATGGCACACTTGCTTATAGAGCAGGAGGGGCTCCTTGGGAACTGAGAGCAGCTGTAGGAATCAAATATGCTGTAGCCCCCCTTTATAACTAATGTATGACTGCATATGCCCACAGTAATGTGATCTGACAATGCAACACAGTGCTTTTGCAATGAGTTAAGGGTAAGTTGTACACCAGAGTCCATGCACAGCAGGCAAATGGGTCTGAAGTCATGCAGTTTTATGTAACTTGACAACTGAGGAGAAGGAAAACTATTGGATCCAAGGAGCAGCACCCAGCAGGTATGTGCCTTAAGATGTAACCCCCTTCACATGAATCAACAGTGGAGCAAAGGGTGATGGTGGGAATGGTGGGGTGGGTGGCGCCAGCGGGATACAGAGACCTTATCATAAAAACAGCTAGTGGAGCAATCATGTACCACAAAGTACAGGACAGCTTGCATTACACCATCCATCGCTTGCACTTGTGTCCTTTGAATTTAACAGGCGATGGAACCACAAGTGGTGCTATGTGATTATTTTCAACCGAGCAAATTAAACAACACAACGTCAACAGCTGTAACTTTAATCATTGATACAAGGACACACACAGGGATTTAATTTTTGTGAGGGTAACAGCGTAATATATGACACCTTGTCTCAAGGTCAAGAGGGAAATGTATTCAGCAAAAACTCTGCACTAAGTACCTACGTGATATTATGTTTGCTGGATGGTAAAGGACGCTGTCATAAAGGGTGTGTGTAAAACAAATTGCAATCTGTCTGTCAGCTCATGTTAAATGGAGTGCACCAATGATGAGACATGCAATCTGGTGTCTGTTTTTGTTAGAGGCAAGCAGTCGCTTATGAGTCATGGCATTTAATACAGATTTTATACATTGCATACATTTTGGGGACGATGGAATCAAGGTGAAACATATTGTTGCTGTCATTATTTGATGACATCATGTTTGTTGACCAGCAAATGTCGGAAATGACCTTCAAGAAGAAAAAAAAATATTGTGAAATATTTAATCCCATTTACGCTGATAGATTTATGCCTGATACAGTGTATTCAGAGAATTACTAAACCTGGAAATATTCCTCAACGCAGGCACAAACCATGGAGTATAAAAATAGGATTCAAATACCGTGAGCCATGCAAATCAGTTGAAGTGTGTTCACAGGGGAAAAAAAATTCAGTATTCCAATTTCACTTTCACCTCAGCTGATGTGGAGGCATTAACTGTCAATACAGTGATAGCCTGTCTTCATGCTTTTTACATTACATCTGTGTGAACATTTTATGAATTTACTTTCTGATCCTCACAGTCATGAAATTCCTCCATTTTTATACCAACAAGAGCATTTATTATTCTGCCAGCACTGCATTCGAAAGGGCTGGTGTGGCAGGGAGGTCAAACATGAATCAGAGCAGCTCTCTAATATAAAAATATTGCCTCAAAGCAGCCAGCAGCAGAGGCAGTTAAAGATATGGGCAAATGCCAAGAGCAGGGTTTGCAGTATAGCTACTGGCTTTTGGTGGCTGCAATAATATGCGCAGCAAAATAGTAATAATATGAAACATCGTCCTTGTCATCAACATCAAAAGCTAAAAATCCTGCTCTGTGATTAGAGCCACAGGTGTTTAGCTGCTGGTTAGAAAAAATCCATTATTGCTTCCAGCTATGCGGCTGCGTATTACTCCTGTTCTCTCTGCTACTGATCCTCTGCGTTGTCACCATGAATAAGAATATGTTCTTAGTGAACTCAGCCAGTAAATTAAGGATTATAAAAAAAACTATCCATCATGTTCATTTTGTTAGAGTTAGTTGTTCCACACAACAGATGCATATGCTCCTTTTAACATCTCACTCAACAATCACCTCCACTTCCTGCTGCCGCCCTCCACAACAAGAACAAAAAAACGGGGGAAAAAATAGCAAGTGACATATTGTTTGTATGACAGACTGAGTGTTATACCATCAAAGGAAACCTGCCTTTTTGTTAGCACACTCACTCTTCCCACCTGTGCTTTGTCAGGATAGACACCATGCCCCACCGTGACTCGAGACAGCCGATGCATACTAATCCAGCCTTACATCCACGTCTGCAGCCCACAGACCAGTCAGAGGTGGCAGCCTGCCTCCTTGCGTTGCTGCATGGCACCAGTACCACTTACCTCTGCTGCTGTCTGAGCTGCCGTGCCCCTCAGTGGCCTGTATGCTATAGGGGTGAGAGGTCTTACTGTGCATTTACTTTATAGCTGTGGGTTTATGTCTTCGTCTCAAAGGAGTGGATGGAGGGCGCATGAGAGGAATACGTAATTGATTACCAGCAGGGCCTTGTGAGTACATCTTTGTGACACATATGGGAAGTGTTAAAAAGGGGGCTGCTGTTTTATGTAGCATTTCCAGGCATCTATGAAGTGCTATGACATCAAAGCATGTGTCATTATTATGCTTTCAGGGAAAAAGAAAGAGTTCACATCCATCACGATGAAATGTGCTTCTCTCTAAAGTAGCCCTGATGGCTGGTATTCTGTGTCTCTTAACACTTTGCTGATAAATATTTACGCCATGTAAATATTTGAGGGCCAAACAACATGCAGTGCCATTTATTTGAATCATATTCCACCTTTCATTATTTTTCTGAGGCTTACAAAATCAATCTCTTCAAAGTGTGCAAAAATGCATTTAATTTTCCCTCGCTATTAATCTCTAGCCCAATGAGATGATTAATTACACTGTAATAAAGGCTTGTCACAGTTAGAACTGTGTCTTTATTCATGAAGGCCTCCACATGGAGCAACATTTACATTTAAATGTGCTCATGGACGCATGTTCTTATCTGCCGGCCTTAGGTTGGAGGGCAGGATGGGTTCAATAGAAACAACAAATGTGGTGGTCTGTCTGAGTGCTGTGTGGAGGCTGTTAAACCAAACTGGGAATCTCGCATGAATGGCCAGTTGTTTACAAACCGCACTCACAAATCTCATGCAATCAGAGGTTTTCAGTGTTTGCTGAGAGGAAAGACAAATTTGTCCCGTGGCAGTGTAGATAAATGGTTTATTGAAATAAGAGTTGAAAGGGCCAGTAAAAGCATCTTGTCACCTCTTTTATAGTAAATGTGCTGTGTGATTACGGGGGGGAGGGGGCCTGTTGTGGAGTTGTGGGATTAGCAATTGTCTGCTAATTGAATTGTGTTTTTGATATGTTTGGAGCACAAAAGACAGGCTTTGCTAAGTGGCATTCTTGTTTTGAAAAGTTTAAACACACCTCACATGTTGAAGGGTGTTTTGCTCCAGAGGAAATAAATAACTTAACTACTGTTCTTACTTATTCATTTGCATATATGCAATCCATTCATCTTCACTCAGCGCAATTAAGATGTCATTTCAAATAAGCAGATCTATCCTTGAGAGATGACACCACAGTGAGGGAATATTTAGGGAGGAGAACTTGAGATTTCTTATACCCTTGGAGTATAGCAATTCATTTGACCTTCAGATGGTTTTAAAGGGAATTTCATTCAGCCATGTAAAGAGAAATGGCTTGTGTTAATGCAGAGGTATGCTACTTGAATACAGAAGAGACTCAAAATATGTTCGGCTTATGGCTTCCGTACTAATAATGAAGCCCTACCCATTGGTACTCCAGGAGGAGATAAATGGATGCTGTCTGTTCATATGTCCAGCACTCCAATCCTACATGCAGTCTCTCTCTCTTTTCTTCTCTTTCTCGCTTTCCCTCTCTTTCTTTATCTCTCCTCTCTCTGTCTCTCTCTCCCTCCCTCTCGAGCATATTTTCCTGCTCGCACATACCCTTGGGAAAAAAAAAGAAGGATGGGGGGAAAAAATGAAATGCATGAGTAAAGTTTTAATAAGGGCGAGAGGTAATTTGAAAAGTCTTTGGAGGTGTTTGGAAATTTATCAATAACAACCAGCTGGGATTTCATGCATGGGAGCATTTGGTGTAATTGCCTGCACATCCCTGATAGAGGTTCCTCTTCAATAACAAAAATATGCTCTTTAATGCAAAAAAGACTGACACTACTTACCAAGTCTTCCTTTTTAGCTTTGTCTAAAAAGGTGCATAAGATGAGATGGTGGTTGTCTTTGTTTTCGACCGCTGACAAAACATCCTCCTTACTATTTCATCTAGGTTCTCTTTGTGCCAGCTTCTGCTGCTTGCAGTTTTATTCATGCAAAAAAAAATGATATCCTTAATTTTCTAAGATCGCTGTACTTCAAAGGCATTAATTTGCATTCAGCGGCACAAATTTAAAGCCTCTTTTTGAAACAATAACATTTCTCCTTGTAACTCATTCCCTCTTAGAGCCTGAGCCATCTACAGAGAAACACCACGTATCACAGGTTATTGGTAATTGCATTAGTTGACAATGGAAGATGTGCTAATGTAAATTATAACCCATCCTTTGTCCCATTAGTGTGATATGGATTCCCTCTCTTATCTACAGTGTATGGCAGAATAGATTCTCCTTGTTGTGAAGACTTTAGAGCAGCCTATGATAGAGCTTAAAAAACACATCAAGTAGGTCCGTCTGTTTTACATAAACATGATTCCAGCACATAAACTGTCAATACGAGCCTTAACCACAGGGATCAAAAGTGGCATAGATGGATGCTGAAGGATTTTAATAATGAGAAAGCTAAGCTGCTCTCACTGGCAGTTCATATTTCACTGAAAGGCTGCCACAGTTGCCTGATCAATGGAATGCTCATGGACCATAAAACAAAACAAAAACAAGCTCAAATGTTAGGCTAAATGTCCACCCAGAGGCCCCGATCTGGTTTAAAGAGTACGCTGAGAGCTGTCTTTAGTAACTTTACACCATGTCGGTGATTTGATAGGGTTCAAGGTTTTACTCAACTAAGTTATCTAGATAATTCACTAAACCTTGTGCTTGGAACCATCCCCAGATCCACACCTCCTGTTTTTTTTTTTTCTTTCAAATAGTTTCTTGTCAAAGTAACTGTAAAGCAAAATGATCAACACCAGCCATGAAAACTTTCTGTCCTGTCCTCATAGACACAGAAAAAAAAAACCTGGGCCTGGCTTTTCTTACCGCCATAAAGGGGTGTGTGAATTCTCACACACAAATTACACATGAATGATGAGGTCATGGTCAATAGCAGCGTAATCATCCAAACCGGAGATTGGATGTCTGTTTGTCTGACTGTCAAGAGAGAGTCATGCAGAGGGAATAGAGTGCTCTCTACTGTGCAGGGAACAAGCTTCGGGCCTCATAGTGTATTACAGAGGGAATAACCCACACTGCCACCCCCGCTATCGAAATTGCTTGGGAGGAGATTGCTGCGGGAGGTTGTGTCTGTCTCCACATCCTGGTTCTATATTTTGTTCTGTGCCCAAGGTGTTTCACTGATCTCAGGCCAAAAGCTGTGTGAAAAATTCTGCCAACTCATAGAGTATGATAGCTAGAGGAGGGAGAATTCAACAATCCACCACAAAGCATTGGTGAAAAGGAAAGTGAAGAAGGGAGAGAGGGGTGGGGGTGGGGGGGGATGAAAAATGAACTGGAAAATGAGGACTGAATTCCAGCCTCTTATCTCCTCTTGTCGTGATGTTCTCTGAGATAAGTACTGCGTAAGTATGTTGTCAGGTCGACTGAAACACATCAGTGACAGCACCGCAAATTCTGGGGAGGTCTTGCGGCGCTGCTACTTGGCTAACCTTTCGATCCTGCTCACTTTTGGTTGCTTGTTCACTGAGCCAGAAATTCCTCGACCATGGTTTATGGATGTTGAGGTAGTGGAGGGTTCGAGTGGTTAGAGAGATCATCTTATAACTGAAAGGTCATACAGTGAGTCCTTGTAACAGACATTATGCATCCATCAGTAGGCATGTGTGCTGTCAAAGTGTGCTGGGAATGCCTGAATGCTTACCTGCTCACTCAGCGTAAATCAGCCGATATAACAGTGTCAGCGGCCAAAAATGTAAATAATACATATGATGTTTGTTAATTAAATAAATTATGGATTTATATGCAATGCTATTTCCCATAATCATTTGTCAGAAAAAGTTACTGCTGCATGATCTCACAACGGCCACTTCTTGTGGTTTCACAACCATTTTCTTTCTTTGGACTTTGCTGCGACCTTGTTTTTCTGTGGTGTCCTTAATATGACTGATGTGGATTCACAGCTGTGCAAGAAAAAGCCATGAACCCAAAGCTTCTCTCAGAGGTCCTATGAGACTGCACGCCTTTTATTATGCTGTTGAGTATTTTTCTCTAAGTGCATGTGCACTCAAAGTCTGAAATATACAGTACAGCATAAAATTATTTCAAGGTGAATGTTATCTTAGACAGCCTAAGATGTAAGTACAATGTTTCATTTCTCACAGTGTGGCACATTTCAAAGAGCCATTTTGTCTAGAGTCAGGAAAGATTGAAAACCATTTACTTCCATGCAATGCCCTGCTCAAAAAGCTTGCTGTTGCAATATGTCTACATGGCAAAGCTGCCATCACTCTACAAGACATCAATGTTTCCCTGCCATACAAGTGTAGCTTTCTTGTGTCTGGTTGTTTGTTTTCTAAAGTGGAGCGAAGCTTACCTAAGCAAAACTCAGTATGGATTATGGGTTTAGCTTTCCTTCACTGAGGTGTGCATGACACATGTACAGTACAAGTGCGTTTCCTCACTGTGCTTTGTGACTGCACTGTAACACTGCAGGTGCTGTTTTTGCTGATGTTATTGGAAATGTGGTAATATGCCTGAATGACAACACTGTCCTTGGGAAAAAGAAGATCATTAGATCATGCCTGCTACTTTTTCATTGTTGACAGAGAAATAAAGGGAGACGACAGGTGAAAATTGTCTGTTGACTATTGGACTGCCAGTCTTTTTACCTATTGCATCTGTGCTGAGTATTATTCCATACTTAGAATAAAAAAGAGAACAGAAATATGAGAATCACAAGACATGTACATAAAAAGGAAGGTAACTATACTCCACAATGTACCATAATATACACCCCAAAACACATCCAGCAGAAATACATTAGATCATCGGTCTGTCCCAGTTCTTCAGCTTTGAGTGGAGTTAGTCAGGTCGTGTTTTTGACATGGGAGGTTGAGTACATCCTATACTTAGCAATCAAGTGGTTTAACCCCTGGAAACACTGTTGCTAGGCCTTGTTCTCTTTTTTAAAGGACGACGATTGAGTCTGTGTTTCCTGAATTTTACCACTAAGCTCATGAACAAGAAAAGTAGCCACACACACACACACACACACACACACACACACACACACACACACAAAAAAGTCTTTGGGCTCCAAAACTTTAAAAGATGTCAGCATAATATGTCAGAACACATGAACTTGACACATGAAAATACATTTTCATTAAATCTGATTCTCATGGAGTCAAGGTTTACACGACCCAAATGCAGACTCCAAGACTGGACTTCAGCAGTTCAAAGATTTATTCAAAAAACAAAACTTACTTCGTAGGAAAAACAAAATCCAAACTGGAGTGGCAATTAATCCAAAAAGTGAAAAGCACAAGGAAACATCAACTGAACAGAAGTATAAAGAGAAACCAGGGAAACACAGCAGAAACAAAACAGACAAAGACAGAGAGGAAGACATAAATACAGCAGGGAGACAGTGATGATAGGGCACACATTAGGGCGGGGCAGACAATCACAGAAATGGGAAACTACACAAAGATAAGAAGTTAAATAACAAACAGACACAAAAGGATGTCATTTCCAAGTAAAATTGGAAATAAACAAAATCAAAATATAGTCCAAGTGTCGAAACACAACCATTGTAGGGGCAGGTCATGACACTGACCCTATTGCCACACTAGTAGTGTAATAGAGCCTGTTAAATTGAAGGAACTTTGAACAAAATGCTGGCAGCCTTTTTAAGTAGTAGTTTTTGTCATTTTAGCCCCAAAAGAAAGGTTTATTTTTTGGTGACCTTGTTCAGCCAGGCTTCGAAATTGTATCGATCAACAAAAAGCAAAAGCTGGTGTCCCTGACTCTTATTTCAAAGCACCTTTAAGATCCGTCCTCTTTTTCTTTAAGAAGTATATAAAGAAACCTTATTTATTTTGGAGGACTTGCACATGAAAGGTCAAGGCTGTGCAGCCATTAGGTTGCATCAACGCTGCGATGTTGCCATTAGCACAAAAGGATAAGATATGGTGGAAACATTGAATGGATCTGCCTTCTATTTTGGTTAGCTTTGCCTAGAGCATTTTGTTTTCTCTTATGATGATATTTTTTTTTTCTTGACAATGTAAAATCCTATTTATGCACATATGTACAAGTATAATTATATCCAAATAAAGCCAATTAACAGCCACAAATATAGCACACACAGAAATATCTTCCAGCTAAGTGTTTCCGGAATATATTGTCTATGTTAGGTATACTGACAGCTTGTTAGTGCTCACATAATGTATAAATCAGGTTTGGCCTAGTATCTGAACTGTTGCTCATTACATATGGCAGTGTTTCTTACAGACATGCTGCATAATTGGCTGTTCTGTAACTGGTTCTCGTATAAATCAGCCAGCTTATCTTTGTAGCAAATTGCCAGGGAACGAGGCGCGTGTTATTAATGATGACCAACTTCAGGGGTCTACTTTACACACTGTAGTTTGCCCCGTTCAAATTTATGGAGACTGGGAGACTAAGCTAAAAATGTAAACATTGTTCAGAAGCTCCATTAGACTCTGAACACAAAGCCCATAGTTCAGCAAGTCATTACATCTCAGTGAGTGGATAATTTCCGCTGTCCCATATCTTACATGTTGACTGCAATCACATTCTAGACAAATTTATCAACAATGCTTGAAGCATCAACTGCAGGATTCTCATCTCATTTTGAACCCTGGCCAGGACAAGCAAACTGCTGCCTGCAATATCCAGCTGCATTGATAAATGGTCCTTCCTACCAGTGGGCTGCGTATTTGCATATGCACAATTACCTTTCTTTGGCAAGTGTTTGCACGCAGGTTTTCATCAGATTAGAAATTTGATATGCCTCAACATAAGTCCGGGAATAAAGAAGGCCTTTAGTAGGATTCCCATAGGGGCATTTCACACTCCCATGTTCTTCCCCAAAACAAGTGGTAGAGGCCTTTGAATTACAGGAAAGACAGGGTAATACATCAGGCCCCGATCAAAGCATTCTATTGGAGTCAGCACTATCGGGCAGTATTTCTCAGAGATGATAGAGAAGGAGAGTGAAACCTTTTGAAAACAAATTTGTCACAGGGGATTATTTTTATCTTTATGATGACCTTGCAGTAAAAGAAACAAGCAGCAAAACATCATATTAGCGAACCTTTCAACTACTTCCACTGCTTGGGTTTCTGCCACAGAGCAGATGATACATTCTGATTCACCAGACCCCCCTGGCTCATGAATCTGGACAGTTATAAAAAATATATCAAAAAGATAGAAATTATAGCAGCCGAGTACGTTTCTATGTAGTGAAAGTTTTTCCTATTAAAGTATGCGATTTACGCCTTCATGTTTACTTGCAGAATTTCCGACCTGTTTTAGCTCCAGCTCGCAATGAACATATGATGTTTTCGTTAATAAAGACAAAGTATCTGCTGAAGTTATGTTTGTTCATTCTGTTGTGTACTGAGACAGTTTAGGAGACAAACCATTCAGCAAAATGAGAGCTTAGTGCTCCCTGTTGCAGTGCTGCCTGATGGATTTGACTTTGGCCAACAGTCTGAGTGTGATTTATGGTCAAACAGCACCTGAACCTGGGATTTATTATCCATTACTGCTGTCCGTCAGGCAACATTACATTACACTCCACTGTTCATCTCAGTTTGCAGAGCAGCAATGCACCAACAGAAGAAATATGCCGTTAAATCTAGTTTAATACATGCAAAACATCGTGTGACATTGCAGTGTCTGAAGAGGTTTTTTTTCAATCTCTCCACCCTTTTCTTGTCTTTTCAGTTCTGCTGGGGGGTCTCTTGATGTATATCAGTGGTTTGCACATATAGCTGTTCCATCACTCATTTCCTTCGTTCAAGCATGAGCCTGATTACATAGTACAGAGAAATAGCTTTCTTTGTCTGTCATTACATACTGGGAGCCTGTAATTTCTGTTTTCTATGTAGAATAGCCTTGTGTTTGGATTCTTTGAGTTCAGAGTTTAGTGCAAACCTCAGTTCCAGTAATTGGCATATATTAACTTCTGTCTTGGGCGTTTGACAGCAAGTGTAAATTCTTTAGCCAGAAATCCGCAAGTTATTTTTGATCCATACCAGAATTTCATTCAGCACATTAAAAGCCTTGTGCAGCCCTGCTGTTCCTGTAACTGAGAAATGCCACTAAATTTAGAACAATGCTGCCTAGAATTACAGTTGAGCAAATTATCCACGCCTTGGTTTCTCCCTGCCTGGAATAGTGCAACTATTTACATGTCTGAATGGTTCAGCAACTGCATGTTAGCAACTGGTTCAATTGAAGCAAGGCTTCTGAGCTGCACTACACACAGACAAGGTATTAATCCAGTTCTGCTACACAACCTTAACTTTCAGTATATTTTAGAAAAATTAAGGTTTGAAATGTTGCTCTGAAGAGTTTGTAATTCTTGCTTTTAGTGGAGAGTGGCACCTTTTATTCACAATAGTAGGATTCCAAAGGTCACATTGAAAATACAGAATCAAAATGTCCATAGACACGTCTCATCACTTTCTCAGTACGATCCATCTTTCCACTGGTGGCCATATGCTCTGTATGCTCTAAACATATGTATTTCTGTTTGTCGGCAGAAGCATCTTGCTCTACTGCATCTGTTGGTGTGACTCGGTCAAATGAAGCAGGTTCTAATAAAAAGATAAAGAGCATTTGCTGAAAATAATGTAATTTTGTAAAACAAATACATAGGACCAATTCCTTAGTCAGTCAGCATGTCAAAGTTAACATGGATCTTTAAAAAGTCTCATATCTAATTGTCTTAGAATGACATTAAACAAATTAGATAGTCTCAGATGTTTTAAACACCATGAACACTGATTTTAACAGATTTTTTTGAATATCCAATTATAATTGTTTTTTTTACAGCTGGACTCACTGGACTGACCTGATTATAAGATTATAATGTATTTGAAAATTGTGTTTGAAAAAGTGAGAGTCGGAAGCTTATAAAGGGAGTTGAATATTTACATCTTCGCAAGGGACAATAGGTTGTTTGTAGTTGTTTTGTTTGTTGTGTCTGCTAGAGTTTTAAGAACCCCAAATGTGTCTAGTAATCTTAATTTATTATAAAGATGCTCATGTTCAGTGTTCTTTTGCTACAAAGGAAATTAATTTTCACGGGGCAAATGTTATTGAAATAGGCAACACATGATGTCACAGGAAAATGGGGAAACAATCTGAAAAATGCTAACAGCCAAAGTAAAGTTTTTCTAGCTCCTCCAACAGCTTGACAGGAGAGAGGTGTTTACTGCTGTGGTTATTTATGTCTTTCCTATCTACTGTGTTTTGTTTGAAAAGTTTGTTGATGTGATGCCTTCATGTGCTGGTGGAAAGCTCTAAGACATGCGTGTAGTGTGGTGTGCCAGAGAGCTAAGTTTACATTACAAGAACTCTAAAACTCAGAGTATCCTGTTTACAGCATCTATGTTTGTTTGATTTTCAGCCCGTTAATTGAAAGCTGTTAAGGAGCGGACTTCACAAGTGGCTTCCAGATGATTGGCTCCCGGACCGATCCGACCCTGGCCATTAGTTGGCTCAGTCGTAGACAGTACCAAAGTGTGTATCATCTCTGAATTTCTCCACACTTGTTACCAGGACAACCTGCTCCTTCAGTGTGCCCTTTAAATAAATAGTGGGGAGGATTGGTGGAAAGGAGGAAGGGATCTAGTCATTCAGATCTCCTGGGAACCCTCGGAGAGACATAGGGAGCAGATGTTGAGGAGGAGCTCTTCTATTCTCGGCCTGTTTCTGGAGGTGTGTTCGGTCATTAGCAAATATTCCATGCAAGTGGAGAAATTTCACTTTTTCATAAGGCAGAAACGTGATCCGCTGCTCTAGAAAATGCATGACGCTCGTCTGCCAAGATAGTGGGGCTTCTGAGTGTCTGATTTTGCCTGTGATCAAACATGCATGACAGTTCGCCTTCAAAGCCAAGACAATATGTGAGTGAGGCATGCTGGCAGAGGCATGCGATCACTGCGTCCAGAGGAAACACACACCATCACGCATTACAGTTGACAGTCTTTCTTCTTTCATCCAGCTGGAAAGAAGTGTGCTTACTCTATGAATAGTTAATAGAGGTTAGGATAATATCCAGCTTGTTACTCCTATATATCAGTAATGAAATGTCAAGACGACCCTGCGACAGCCTCGCTGACCCATGTATCATCTCCTGGTATGCATAATATCACCGAAGCCTTTTGAGAGTTTCCCTCCAGTCTGCAAAAATTCATCTTCAACTGTAAATCTGTGCAAGTCTCCTCTAGAATAGAAAGGAACAATTGACATTTAATTGCTTAAAGGCAAACGACACAAAAGGCTCATTTCACTGCAACCACCCAGTGCTGGCATCTGATTACTCGAACAAGCACACACATCATCACAACGCATTGCCGGTTTTGATTAACATAAACGCCGTTCAGATCCTTTTCACAAATATTTTCCGAGGAGAAGCGGTGCAGCAGCTGTACTCTGGACAGAGCTGTAAACGAGGTACAGCAGCTTTAAATCTCACATAATGGAGACAGACAGGAATATCAACTGTGTGTACTTCCCCCCCGAGGCAATTTTCCCTGAGGCAACTTTCCCTGAGGTGAATAGATTTGCCAGCATACACTTGAATCTGGATGTAGTGACCGACACTGAGATCGCTGTTTATGGGAATAGGGTGTGCAGAGCGCCGCAGGTTTGTGGGGTGGGGTGG